>NC_084901.1:22315862-22615862 GCF_949316345.1 Pungitius pungitius | reverse complement strand
TCCCTTTCTCACTCTCTTCCTCTGCATCCTCCTCTCCCTCCCGCCCTGACTTCTAACCAGCGTGAAGAGGCAGCCATGCATTCAACCATCAGACAGGCTTACATGGTGTACCCTCACAGGCACACACGCACACAGAGTCAAGGCATAATGTTCCTCAAGTGAAACAGGAATGCAATGTTCGTTGAAGCAAATATCTCAGGGCATCTTGCATTTGCATCCAAAGCTTATGACTCATGTTGTAAAAAAAAAAAAAAAAGGAAAAAAAGAGAAAAAGAAAGTCTGTTTTTTTTCCTGGTCCTGACTCATCAGTGGTTCAAATAAAAACAACCTTTTGGGTTTACATCTTCCATATTTGAAAACTAACCTCTAACAGCATATCTACCGTCCCACATTCACACTGACATTTTAAATTGGCATCTTTGCTTTTTTTTAAGAGTTTGGCAGAGGCCAGAGAGCAGAGGTCCAGGGACACGATGATGGCCTAGCGAGTCCCTGAAGGGGGGGATCCCATTCCTCTCTTCTCATCCAACAATCCCACTGAGCATGTCAATATGAAACACTATCCCACACACACACACACACACACACACACACACACACACACACACACACCACTGGGGCCCTCCCATTACAGAGAAAGGTTTATATTGATAAGATGAGCCTGTAAACTGCTGCCACTGCGTGTGAGAAGATGCACCGCTCGGCTCAGAGAAAGGTGTAAATTAGAATGAATCAAGTCTCCCCGCAGTAAAAACACATTTTCTCTATATTGCACTCAACGTGAGCGTGATTTACAGCGCGACTCTGGTCGTACGTGGGTTGAGGGGAAGCGCGGCCGCAAAGCGCTGTTTACCAAACTTTCAAAAATCCACAGTCTTGTAAAATGTTGTCGGATGGCCGATGCCACTGTCTTTCAGCTTAATACTACCTATATTAAATAGTTTAAATATTTCATAAGGGCGGGTTTTAGAGCGAGGGAGGGGAAATCGTTAGCCGCGGTAAAGTTTCATTAACTGGTCCCCATTCCGCTGCGAGGCAAACTCATCTCCTCTTATTGTAATAAAACAATCTCTCTCTCTCTCTCTCTCTCTCTTTCTCTGGGTGCTGCTCCGCGCTCATCTCCCGCTCTCCGCTGCCTCTCTCCTTCTCTTTTACATCATAATAATACACTACATCCCCTTTAAATGCACTATTACTTACCGCTGCCTTTTCATATTGTAACATCACGGGCACTTTAGCGACAATATAAAAGCGTGTCATTCATTATTCAGAAGCAGCCGGCCTCGTCCCCCTTTTAAAAAGTCAGGCGCGCTGGTGAAATTGATAACAGCGAGGAGACGCGCAATAAAAACGCAGCCCGCGGGTAACGAGCTGCAGCCCAGACCCCCGATTATGCAGATCAAGTGGTAATTTCTCAAACAAATCGCAGTCTTTCACTCTTTTGTTGTCGCTTCTTTTTTGGACTTTTGAAATCAGGGTGTCAGCTTTTATATTGCCATGCGGGGAGGAAAAAAAAGCAACAAAAAAATAAAAAAAACACAACGAGGATTGATGCGCATCTTAATTGCTCGTGTGGGCAGCAGGTTTTTTCGGAGACCTCGTCTAAATATTTGGGCCTAAACGAGATAACCTCAATTGTGCGTGTAATTGTGTGTGTTTAAGTGGACTCTTGGCATCCAATATGCTTTGCCGTTGTTATGAAGCAATGAAATCACGTGTTTCACATTTATACCATCAATACATGCAGTGAGGCTGGAGGTGTGCTGGGACTTGTCCCGGCTTCGGGGGTAACCGGTGGTACCCCGGTAGGTCGCAGCTAATGTTTCATAATCATTGGATTACACCGGATTACAGAACCCCCAACATCTGCAACCAGTGGGAACCCGTATGATACACATGGACTGCGTGAAGGCAATAATTATCCATTTCCACGGAGCTGTTAACTCTGTTGTGACCTATACGAGGTCGTTTAATTGTTTGGAAATCAATTCAATTGACTTAAATGTGCGTTTTGGTTTCACGTGACGACTTTTGCCACAGTTACTTTCATCCTTGCAAAAGTCATCAAGAGTAACATAAAAATGTCCACAAAGATGACAGCTATAAAAGACAAACTCTCCCCCATCAAAAGCCACCGGTGAGCTCACATATGGCGGGGTGAAGCAGCCAACACTAAGTCTGTCCATATTGCCAAACAAACACCTCGGGCCTTGTCCCATCTCATATTGCTTCATAAGACTTTATTGTAAATCGCGAGAGGCCTTTTTTTTGTTTTGTTTTTAAACATATTACCTACGGGACTTTTGCATTTCTGTGTGGTTTTGTATCATACAACCTCGCGCTTTATAATTTCATTTTACTTTATTTCTCTGTTTTCAAAGAGAGATAAACATAGAGTTAATTCGTAAATAACTTTAAAGTGACGACGAAATCTTTAAAACCCTGACAGTTGCATAGCCGGTATAAAAAAATACAAGATAAGCCAAACTTAAAACAGAATTACGGCCATAGTTGGAGCAGAATAAAAAAAAATGATGATTAATAAAACAGGCTGCGCCGTTCTTTTAAAAGCCTACAAATATCCGCCTCGTTGTCACTAAATGAATATGTTGGCCATTCGTTTGTTTAAGTACTGTAATGTGATCGCCGAAAGAGCCACCTGCCGCATCGGAACCCGACGCGCATTTGTCTGACAAGTTAGTGAAAATGTGATTATCTGGTCACTTTGGGCGCCCGTTACATTGAATCTGAGCGGTTAGCAGCTTCCAGAGCCCGGACACTTTATCTGAAGTAGCCCGTGGCCTTCCGTTGTCAGGTCATTTAATGTGGCCCTGGCTACCAGGAACAAACACGGCCACATAATACTCGGCTGTGCTCAATAGCTGCTGCCAGTGGTCAATTAGGCCGGTGTCCTTTTGTTTGAAAGACAGACGGGACGGGTTTCACGCGCGTGACTGAGAACGTTTTTGTGCTCACTAATCGCACACAACACACAATTAATCAAAGCTACTGCGACGGATTATCGGGAGAGATTTTTGATCAATGCGTGTTTCCAGCTGTGGAATCTAAAACAAATCGGAATCCAACACATTTAATTTTCTTTGGTTTCATCTAACATTTTGAAGGAAAAAAAGGAGAATAGCAGACCAACATTTCCATTAGATCTGCATGTCCTTTGAAACACATCCATTGATAGTCCCCAGGTCATTATCCCTCCATAATAGCTTCCGGTTGTCATGTAAACGTATTATTCACGTACAGTGTGTCAAACGACAAATATTTAAGGAGTGACGCGTGACAGCAAAGCAACAAATGAACCCTTGAAAACCAGTAATTGCGTCATTTCATCAGACCCCGGGGTTGGCAAAAAGTTTTTTTTCCCCATCTAATTTAATGTATCACGAAAACCAAAGACATGCATTCAGGGGGACGAGTGTCACACGGACAGATGGCCAATCTCGCAGCTGGTTAAAACTCTAAAATATGTGATGTTCGTCCCCAAAGACGCCTTAAATCTGCATGTGATCCTGGAGCGATTATTTTACACGCGCCACTTCAATAACCACGAAGCTGTCGCGTGCTCCCGACTCTCCGTTATAACGGCCAAAACGACATCGAATGAGAGGCTCACTCAGAAGGAATGGAGATGCCTTGTATAGAAAACAAGCTGACGCCCGTGGTTATGGGAAATATTGGTTATTGTGCCAAATTGTGGGCCTACCCTCCATTAACATTCAATCAGTCATCGTGGTGCCAGCCAATGAACGGTGGAGAGGGATGGAGGAGGACGGAGCTGCTAAACTGAGCGTTTTGACGCGCAGAGAGGAGGACAGAGCGTCACATTTCTCCAAACGCCCATCAAACTTTCACCACAGCCTGTAGAGGGGACCCGGTCCTCTGAAAGGGGGGGGGCACCTTGTCAGAGACAACGGGGACACGCTGGAGTCGGGGCGCGCGGCTGGACAGCGATGGAGACGCTACTGGCGATAACTTTTGGTACTGTTTGACCGTGCCGTGGTTCTCCCCCGAAAAGATCCCGTTCAGTTTCTTACGTCCGTTTTTTTCTTGGCGACAGAGCAACTGGGATGGAGCAAGCACCCAGCGCGCCGAGCCCTCCGCCAAAGGCGGCTCACCACGAGCCCATCAGCTTCGGCATCGACCAGATCCTGGGAGCCGGCACCGAGCCCGACAACGGGCGCGCGTCTGGACGACAGAGCGGATCCGAGTTAAGCAACGGGGACGGTTATTACAGTTTGGGAAGCCCGACCGGGTCCACCGCGCCCGCGTACACCGCGTTGTCCATCTCCCTCTCCGGCATAATGCCTCCGGGAGAGGCGCCCGGCTCCTACGGGGAAAGCAGGAGTCTGGGCAGCCGGGGAGTGATTCGAGTCCCGGCGCACAGACCCATGACGGCACCCGGACCCCCGGCCGCCGTCCAGGGCGCTGTTCCGGGTTTTGGAGGGCTGTGCTTCCCATGGATTGGAAACCGTTTCGCCAAGGACAGAATATCAGGTAGTCCAGCAGTTACCACTAAAGGGATCCCCTCATTAATAATGGATCATATGTAACTAGAGACTAGAGGCAATATGTTACTAGGGTTACAACATAAAGTTGGCTGTATAAAGCCAACTTTATGTTTTACGTTTAATCTTCCTAAAAAAAAGGCATTTTCAAATAATGAAGTAGTGCAGATTATTATTAGAGTCTTGTGTCAGCACAACTGACTACACGTGTGGCTGTGGTAAAAATGTTAAATATTTAATGGTTACATAAAGTGGATAAGAATTTTTAAAAAGTTATAATATTTAATATTAATATACATATACATATATATCCAACCGTGTCGTTATATAAACTTAACTGACTTCAATAAAACTTCAATAACTAAGCCTGTTAGATTGTGACATAATTTACTTCCGAATGGATAGAGAAATGTAAAATAAGAAAACATACTATGCAAAATTATTGAAATGTGTGTGATACTTCTATTTGACACAAATGTTAGGAAGATTGGAGGGGAACACGAGACGCATGTGAAGAAAAGATAAATAGGCCAATATACTTGCTATAATTAGCAGGGTGGATATTATCCATTCATTTCTTATAATTACATTGTTTTCAATAGGCTACTTGGCCAGACCCATCCTTCACAATAAATTTCATCACACATATTTCACATATGGCTTACACAGTCTAAAGGGGGAATTGTTGTCAAACAGGGCAGACATCTGTGATATATGGCCTGGAATTTCCATACAGAGTGGGAAGTGAATTAGCCTGTTTGCTGCAGTGGGAAACCTCGTCCTCCACTCACCGGTTTGTCTCCCCGTTCTTTGCAGCGGCTCTGGTTCCGTTCGCCGTCACGCGACGGATAGGACACCCGTACCAGAACCGGACTCCGCCCAAACGGAAAAAGCCCCGCACGTCCTTCTCCAGGGTTCAGATCTGCGAGCTGGAGAAGCGCTTCCATCGGCAGAAGTACCTGGCCAGCGCCGAGCGGGCCGCCCTGGCCAAGAGTCTGAAGATGACGGACGCACAGGTCAAAACCTGGTTCCAGAACCGCAGGACCAAGTGGAGGTCCGTATCAATTATCGACTTCGGAATTTCATCACACTCTAAAAAAAAAAAGTCGACTGCACGAGCTTTTTCCGGCTAGAATTAGTTCCAGTGTTCGATAAACAAACTTTCCTGGTTCACGCCCCATTTCCTGTGACTTGACCCCGTCGACACGGAACCAAAACACTGATGCTGATGCACGGGCAAATCATTCGAATCAATAATCAAAACTGCTTTCACACAGTTATCAACTTATATTTTTCCTATTATTCTTCTTCGTCCTCTCTTTTAAGTAACAAAATAAAACCTAGAAATATAGATCATTTACACAGAAAAGAAAACCATTAATGTAGCTGTTTTGATCATTAGACAGCTAGTCAATTACTGCATCTTTTTTATTTAGCGATTTCATTTTTATTCTAAGAACTGATTTATTTAATTAATTGAATTCACCTTTTGGGAATTTTTATAGGTTTTTCTTTTTTCCTCATGTTCTTTAATACATAACATTGCATTGTATCTATCGAATGATTTAATTATTAATCCGCTTCTTCTGTTTTTTCCCCCTGTGTTTATTCAGGAGACAGACAGCTGAGGAGAGGGAGGCGGAGCGTCAGCAGGCCAATCGCCTCATCCTTCAGCTGCAGCAGTCCGCCCTCCAGAAGTCTCTCGGCGAATCGGCGGTGTCGGATCCGCTGTGCGCCCATAACTCCTCCCTGTACGCCCTGCAGAACCTCCAACCGTGGGCCGAGGAGCGGGAATAGGTGCGAGGCACACCGCGGTAATCAATAAGCATCAGCTCGTATCCCTGGGAGGACAAATGAATTCAATTAGACCTACATGAGGACAGTGGGACTTACTTTGATCCATCCGATGGATAAAAAATATGTATATGTTGGACCAGGAAAAAAATGGGTTCTCAGCAATCTGAGCGGACGGTTTTGGAAAATGGACCCGAAATGGTGGTGAGTGATGTTTGTCTTGAAACAGAAACCAAACACTCGTGGATTCAATTTTGCAACGCTGAACACATGGGAACCGAGAGACTTTTCCAATTCCAATACAGACTTTTTTTTCTGAAGTTCTCATCACCCTGCGATTGTCCTCTTACGCAATTACTTATTCTGTGTATTAGAATAAAGAAGACCCCCCGCCCCACTTAGACCTAAGAGAGGAAATTCGCATTTTCGTCTGTTTCGTGGGGGAAGAACTTAAACCATAAAAAGGCCTACACAACTACACAAAAACAATAGGCTTCTTGGATAAAAATGTAACAAATAAAACCTGTGCACTGTTTTATCGAAATATGCTAAAAAAAATGGTTTCAGAAAAAAGCAGATTAAAGCTGGCGCAGAGATTTCTTTTGTAATTGTTCTGGTGCTTAAACTTCCTTCAAATGTAATTTATATATCTAACTACATGCACCAGCACACTCACCTGTAAATACACAGGTGGTGCGCCACCATAGCCCCAAAAAAGTAATACAATGTTACATTATACGGGAGAAATGTTTGTGTGCGTGTTAATAAAAGGGAAATAGATTACAGGGTTAAGAGGAACAGAAGTGAAAAAAATATAAAAGAGGCCGCGAGTTGGGTAATAAAGGGAGTGATGCATGTTCTGTGATGGTGGTAATGTTTTTTTTTTATATGCATATTATCATGCTTTATTTGTGTGTCCCATGGGATCAAGGCACAAATGTACAACTCTTTTTGTACTTTCATTGTATATGTGTAAATAACAATATAAACTGTTCTTGTGACCCTTTTTGCTCGTGCTCTTTATGATGCACCATGAAAATGATTTCAATTTCAACCCAATAGTATCGGCTGCAAAAATAATATGGAGTGACAGAACAAATTCATTTCAGACACTACTTCATTTTGTTTCTTGCAAAGTTTATTGATAAATATAATGATTTTATACAGTATTTCAATACACACATTATTTAATTGACCGTTTTAAGATCTGTTTTTCTACCTGTCTGTCAGTCTATTTGGATGAATGTCTTGTATACCTTTTGAGATGAGCACATCTCAGCGAGGATTTTTATCACACTACTGGTGACACAGTGAGTGGGCGTCACGGTAATTAATTTTAAAATCTTTTTTTGTTGTTGTCCTGCTCAATCTGCCAAACGTTGGCCCTTGTTTGAACATGGCTTCCGCTCCTCCCGAATCAGTGACAGCGTCTCCGTCTCGTCTTCCGCCCAAATCTCTCGTCATCTTTGTCAACTATCCGTCCTTCCCATGGCTCCCCTCTCCTGCCGCTGCCTCACAGTGATTTATCATTATTATTATTATTTATCATTATTACGGACGAAACTGACGACGGAAGTCTCCTGTCTCGGCCTGTTGGGCCGGACGGATTGTGGCGTCCCCGAGACGAGGCTAGAACAACAACAACAACAACAACAAAAATACACTAATATCCAACAACAAAACCGCACAAACCAACAAATGCACGTCCCTCTGTGGCTCTGCGTTGGTTTGCCGGTAACCTTCTTAATGCACTCCGTTTTTAACAACGCGTCACACGCAGAGTAATGAGTCGTATCCGATTGGACAGACAGACAGACAGAACCAGAAAACACGCAGACGAGACACGGGTCATTCCACACGGCGTTAAGAGGCCATAAATACCACAGTTAAATATCTACAGTCGAGTCCTTACAACACTGAAACACTGACTGACACCACTGGAACACACACACACACACACACACACACACACTCACACAGCGGGCGTAAAGAGGACTCTTTGCAAGCTGCCACGAGACAAAAGACTGAAAGCTGGCTGAGGCCGAGTTCAGCTCCGCGGGCCTCCATCCACGCCGGGTGACGTGGCTCTTCGAGATGCTACGCCTCCCAGAATGGATGCTCTGCGCTGAGGGTGTTGCTACCGAGTTTGTTCTCACGGCGCGCGCGCACACACACACACACGTTATGTAGGCTCCTGTCTTGCATGCTTCGGAATATTGCTCACGTTTGGTTGTAGGAGGAACGACTCATGCTGACAGCAGCGGTTGGGTCAGCCTCTAAATGCACATCATCGGGGCATTGCCCTGATCTCACCGCCCAGCTGCTCCTGCGCATTCCAGCCCTGCTTGATTAAAACGGTTTATTTTACACATTTCAAAAGGGTATCGGACCAAACGTGAGAGAATCCGCAATGACGCAATCTCATGACATGTGCACTGTCCGAGGCGACAGCAACAAAGGAGGGAGATGGAGACGAGGTAAATGGCCACAGAGAGGACAAATAAAAGGTTAAAGTCCAGAGGGCGTTGTTTCCAAATCATTGCCACAGATGTGTTACAGAAAGATTCCTTCTTTGTAGCAACTACATGCTGTTCCTTTTCTCTTGTATGTTCATCTCTCTTTCTCCTCCATCACCATTCTTTTCTAACCGCTCGGTCTGTGCCTTCGTCTACTGCGCCGTCTCCCTCTTCGTTGTGGTCTAGATGACATTTTCAAAGAGTTGTAGGGACCTCATGATGTTTTCATCCTGTGCAAAAAAGAGATGGGAAATAAAGAGGCTCAATGTGAGGAGAAAGTCTTCAAAGAATCATCATTTCATTTGTTTTACTTGCCGCTAGAGGGCAGCAAAGACCTGTAAACTGTTAGTGGTCTGTTAAACACACCTGCAAAAGGTAAGCAAACACACTATGAATGGATTCCGGCCACCTTTTTACAAAGGGATCATGTCAGTGAGGGATGAAAGGAAAGTGTACCTCTTGACAAGAGAGGATGAATTCGTCCAGAGTAACCACGCCGTCTCTGTTTTTGTCCATTTTCTGTGAAAAGCAACACACATACGGTCAATCCACTTCTCAAAGGGGACTCGGATATTACCAAAGATACAAGTGAGTTTATAAATAAATAGACTGAAGTTTGTGGTTTGTTTTCACTCTTTAGCCACAGTGGATTTCTGGTTTGTTTGTAAAAAAACTGTGGGTTTCAAAGAGAGCGTCATAATGCTGACTTTGATTCTGATGGATTTCTCTGCTGACGCTAACTCCGTTTTCTCTGCCTTTGGGAACGTAAAGCATCCAATCAACTGATGCATCTCTGTTTGGTTATTTGTTCATTTTCGTGTTGTAGAATTCCTTTTTTTTATTAGACTTATTTAAAGGACTCCAAATCTTACCAGAAAGAAGGCCTCCACATGCTGTTTGGGTGCTTCGTTTTTCAAGACCGGGTAAGTGTACTTCCCCATCATGTCGTATATCGCTCTCACAATGTCTGTCATCTCCTATGAAACAAGGCACAGGAGCATACGGCCACCAAAGAGAAGTGTGACGATAGCATTCAAACGCAATGTAAATATGGGGGAAATAAATGAAGGCCCGACATGCACACTTCCACCAAGACCCACCTCTTTGTTGATGTATCCGTCTCTGTTGATATCGTAGAGGTTGAAGGTCCACTGTAGCTTCTCGGTGATGGAGCCCCTCAGCAGGATTGACAGCGCTGTCACAAAGTCCTGAAGGAGACAAAAAGGAGGCGTCTGAAATTGCAGAGCTGTCATGGAAAAAAAAAAACAGAATTCTATATGAACAGGAAGAATCAAGCCCACCTCGAACTTAATGGAGCCGCTGTGTGCTGTGTCAAACGCGTTGAACAGGTAGTGTGCGTAGGTGCTGGCATCTGCGGGAGGAAGAAGAAGAAAATGCTCGTGAGCAGTAGGAAGGACACGGTTTTAGACTCAAACAGCACCAAGCACACTCTTTACCTCCATGCGGGAAGAACTGGGCGTAAATCTGCTTGAAGGTTTCTTCACTTACGATGCCACTTGGACATTCCTGGAATGAGGAGGGGGGGGGGGGGGGGGGGGGAGCAGGAGGGACGGTCAAATTGAGGTGAACAGAGACTGGTGGAATAAAATAAAAAAAAGTAGAACAGAATGCAGTTGCAAACTCTGTCCATCTGTCCAGGGTGTCACTATCGACACTTTTACAAAGAGCTGTAACTTACCTAAAGTTAAGAAGTCAGAATGGACTATTACAAATAATATCTACATATAATTAATATCAACAACAAAATGGAACAGATAACATCAATCAAACCCAAAACACACAAGTGTACACTGTACAGATAATATACCGATAAAGATAATCAGCCAACCACAATCAAAAGGAGCTACACCACAGCAATGTAAACATAAGATACACCATCATTATTAATCCAGCGATGATGACCTAATCGGAGCGACATATGTACTGTTACTGTAGACAGCGCCACCAGTTAATGTTCCAAATGTTTGTGTTATTTCCACAGACAGATTTGACCTCATTGGAGTCCCGCTGAGTCCATCTCACAGGTCACGCTTGACATTACATAACCCTTACAGAGGGATTGCTCTTGGGTTCAGATGGGTTACCTCACAAACCGGGAAGCGGGGAACGGTGTGATTATATTTTTAGAAATTTGTTCCATAGTTGTCAAACAAAAAAAAAAGGAAACGCTTGGTATGCTGGGTCCAAAGAAAACATGAGGTTCCTTTTACCTGTTAGAGCAAGCGTTGCACTCACCCTCGCATGGACATGTATGTTTAAGGTTGGACTTACATTCTTAAAGCCCCTGTAGAGCACTTGGAGCTCTCTTTTGTTGAAGTTGGTTAGCGCTTCCAGCTGGTCGAGGCCCTCAGGTCGATGGCACACCGTTGTCATCTCCAAGTCATCATCGGCTTTGTCTAAAGACACATAAGGCAATATTCCTAAATGATACAACGAGGGATAGACTATGCAAGTATTGTATGGAAAAGGCAAGAATAACAAGACTAATTTAAGAGAGGAGGAGAGGGGAGGAGGAGAGGTAGAGGTCAGTTCTGTGTTCCTCGTCCCACCGGCCCTATCATTAACATCTCATTACTCTCCTCGCCGAGGGGAGGGAGGACGAGTCGTTGACTCTGAGTCGAGATGCACAGGCTCATAGAGCCTGGCTGAACCTGCCATGGAAGCCAGCTCGCCAGCACGTTTGCACAAGTGCACACATTCTCCCCAAAGCAATTTAGAATGTAATAATTACGCATAATATCATAACCCTTGCATAATTTAATAGAAATAGTCCTAAAAAAACGATACGTTTAGCAGTAAATGCTAGACCAAAAAAACCCACATCGGTGGTTAAGTGGGATGCTTTTTGAACACTGCTTCAGAATAAAGTCTGAATGTCACCGACCTGCCTTAAACTGTCCAGCTGAGTTGCAAGATGATTTTGCAAAAGCTCACCATCCAAAGCACCGCCTGGTGATCAAGTATCATTTCCTCTCTGTACTTTGCATTTACATGCAAATCCCTGTAATCAGTGAGCAGAACGTGGCAGCCAGCCGGCGTAGTCGCAGTGTCTCGTGTAGATACGATGAGTGGACCGAAGCTTTTCTAAGGGCTCCTTGTCCTGCTTTAATGAAGTTCCACGGAGGGCAGTGTTCACGCTGTCGTTGGCACTTAAGTCCTCCCATGTGATACATGCAGAACCTTTCATAAATAACTGCACAGTAGCGTGCCGGCAGTCATGATTTAAAGGGCAACTTTGGTATTTTTCAACATGGACCCTAATTCCCCATGTCTTTGGGTCTGGGTGACCGATGGGGTCGAAAACTTGACGGCCGCTGCTGATCAGGCTGCAGTGTATTCACTCGAGGACACACCTTGCCGTCAATGCATTACAGAAAGGACCCTACAGAGGAACCAGGTGCCGTTCTCTTCTCTTCTTCCACCTCCTGCTTGTTATCGTGTCATGTGACTTGTTTCCTAAAGACAGTGGTTGAAACTTGAGTTGAAGAGAGGTTTGCCAGTTTTGTCAGGGTTTGTTGTGTTGGAGTGAAGCGTAGCTGAGTGTTAGCTCAACTATTTTCAGTGGCACGATTCAACATTTAGATAATCATAAACTATGTGGATGCAACCTAAGACTTCTCAGAAAGAAAAGAACCGATACAGAGAAAGGTTGTTATATTTCTCTTATGGTCAGAGACCTTTTAAAGAACCAACATTGACAGCATTAAGTGTAATAGTTGGTTGAAATGCCAAGAATGAAGTTACATGACCTTTGAAACATTATACAATATCATATTGTACATAGTCTTAATTCAATCATAAGATTGGTATCATTGTGCATGTTGATCTGATTGCATTGCTAATTCAAATACAAGTCATTTTAAATGGCCCAGATGACATCCAGCATTAAGATTTTGTGTAACTTCTGTTGATTTGCTGAGTTCTCTCTCTGTGTATAATGTATCACCTTTCTTCTAGCACACACACACACACACACACACACAGTGTTTGTCACATCAGGGCGTAGGTTCACACTCATGAAGCTGAGGTTATACACACCTACATTGCAGTGGTTTTCAGGGTGTGGCCCACTGCATGACACATACACCACAACATAGACACATTACCCCAAGAAGTGAAATATACAAGCATAGACCCTGATGTGATGCTATTGTATGCCGTACCAACCATTGCACACCAGCGCCTGTTCCGTACTTCAATCAGTACATTCATATGGATGCACCTGTAGGGTAACACCAGTGCACACCTACATTAAAGCCCTGATGGCACCTGCACAGTCACCGCAGGGACCACAGCTCAGTATGTCTCAGCTCAAAGTACAGCGCATAGTCGTGTGAGCCTGGATGAGTTTCATTCAGGTTTGGTTTGGTGGTGCTCAGGACGCAAAAAAAGCATCATCAATGCAATACGTGACATTATGATAACATGACCAAAACGACCAGGCTGATTCTATTTCTGCTGGTGGTGTGGACACAGCGTTGGTACTTCTAGTCCTGACTCACCCTCCACAGTGATGACTCCCAGCAGATGCAGCACTTTGACGGCCCCACAGCACAGCAGAAAGATGACTACAGCTTGTAAGCTGCTCTCACTCGGCTCCTCTTTGTCCATCCTGACAAACGTCTTTTCTTTCCACCGGTCTGTTAGAAGCTGCGTGTCTCCAGCTCACCTCTTATCTCTGGTTCCACTTCCTTTAACTTTAAAACTGGGAATTGCTTAAGCTTCACGTTGTGACTACAATTGTTTTCTCTCCCTCTCTCTCGGCGTTAAACTTTCCCTCCATCCTTGCCTTCTCCCTGTATGAGAGATCAGCACTCGCCTGCCTCTCTCTGTCTCTGTCTTTTTATCCCCCTGCATCCCGACTCCCTGGGGCGGCTCCCTCACTTATCGTGACCTCTGTGCCATTCCCTCCCCCCCCCCTCCCATTACACTCCCTGTGTCCTTCACTCCTGGGACACAAACCTCTGATTTGAAGGTCTGACCGCAGCGCTCTGCAATAATGGATAAACTTTCTCTCTACTGTACGGCCGTACGTGGTTGGGTTATGCCTGTGCGTGTGTGCCTCTGTGTGTGTGTGTGTGTGTTCATGAGGATATCAGCCGTTGATTAATGGGCCCCATTAAGACACACAGTCCTCCCCGAACAACAGGAGGCTTAATTTACTACAAGGAGACTTTTCTAAATGAACAACGATGCGTCCTTTTAAAATGACTTACTCCACGATGTGAAGAACACTATCTAAATCATTAGTTATGGAGACACCCAGTGAGACAACCCTATCCATCTTCTAGATAATGTCTTCATATTGTAATGTGTCTCACTGAGAAGAGCAAACATGATGTGTTGTAACCTGCAACTACCAGTAGGGGGCAGCAGCGACTCACAGAGGACACCAGTCTGCATCTCGGTTTCTAATAGAGACACGTTCATTATGTTCTTCAATTTAAGCTTTGCTCGATTTACTAAGCTCGTGGCGGTTGCTTAGTTCAATTAAATTAAATGGCAGGAGAGGCATTTAATTTCCTTCACAGACATTCAAAAGATGCTCAGTAGTGTAAACACCTGGATGATGAGATGTGCATAGTGTTGGTGACCAACAATGTAGGGCATGTGAAAAAAAGCGTATAAAGGGACGTCATGTGGACAACAAAAAGGAAACACAAGCAAAACATCCGGTGTCAAATCACTACATTTCAAGCGTGGTCTGCTTTTTAGCCCTTCATCCCGTTACAACAGGAATTTTTTGTAATCAAAGTGGTTGCAGGAGACTACGGTCGATTGACTGAAGGCTTTGACTTTAAAACGTGTTTAAAATGATGACTTCAAAACAAGCTCATGGTGGCTTCGTGACCCCCACTGGGCCATTCACGATTTTTTGATCTCACAGCAGTTTCCAGAAAATGTTCCAAGGTCTAATTGTAGGGCGTAAGTAGCCTACTATTGAATACAAGTGTACAGAAACCTCCAGGAGTGTTCCAAAACAAAATCTGTTCATTTAAGAAAGCAGAGATATATCCAACTAAACAAGTGGCCTTGAGAATTTGCGCGTCTAATATTACACAAGCTGGTATCAGGCATTCAACCAAAACCCTGAACCATTTCTTTCAGAGGTTGTTTACGATCTTGACTGCCGACGAAGAGGAGACTGTCTGTCGCTCTCCCCAGACAGCACCTGTTACTAAAATACCTTCAAAACACGCACATCAGAAAGAGGCCTTGAACAACTAAAGTCCGCTGGCTGTTTCCTCTGATGCCCGCTGATTCCTCTTTTCGCCTGCATTTTTTATCTCTCTCTCACTCTCCCATCCTCTCTCTCTCCATCTCCCTCTCGTTTAGTGTAATTTAATCCTTGCCAGAGAGTGTTTCATTTGCATAATCTGAATGAGCCTAATCTGCGGTTCCTGGCTGCGATGGAGAGCGCTCGCTCTCAGAGGGAATTTCTCTCCAAGAAGGTAGCCGCTCCTTTCCTGGTGGAGTGGAGGAACGGTCCTTAGGGTGGATTTGAGCTGCAACACGCCTGTTTACGCCACGCCTCGGTCTAGGATGCGTTGTTTTCCTCGGGAGGAGACGCAACCGAGTTCACGGTTCACGGAAAGCCCAGTGAAACGCTCCTGCTTGAAGACTCGCGCACTTTGAGACACAAATGAGCCACATGCATGCAGCCGCACACCCTCAAACAAAACCAGACTGGGCAACATTATTTCCAGGGTCATAGAGGAAATATCAGACAGCACAACTATGGATGAAAGAATACACACTTGCATGCTTGTGTGCTAACACATGGCTGTTTGCTTACCAACCCTCAGCCTGTGAATGAGGACTGGAGTGCTAGAGGGTGTTTGCAGTGTTTGCTTGCTTGAGTGCACGCAGGGCGGAAATACACACACACACACACACACAAATCCACTTGTCACCTCCTCATATTGTTAGTGTGCCACTGCTGATTAAGTTTAGAAGGCGTGAGTCAAATACAGCTCGTATAGACAACATAGTTTGCAGCATGTCAATATAAATTTTTGAGTAAATACGTGTCTAATCTATACAACCACACACACACACGCACACACACACACTGCTGGATGCCAAGAGGGGAGAATGACGAAATGACTTAATAAGCACTCACACCAGCTAATGGGAGCGTGGGTGAAGAGAAAGAGGGAACAGATGAGAGAAAGAGTAGAGGCATAAAGAGAGGGAGGAGAGGTTGCCAGGAGGAACAGATTGTGGCCGTGCCACGTGAGCGTGTGGCTGGGGAAATTAGAAGTAAAGAGAAACACGGGTCGAGATGGAGTGAGAGGAGGAAAAGGAAATCTACAAGGAGACGAGAAAGCATCGGGATGGAAGTGGAAGAGGAAAAACAGGGGAGAGGACGCAAAGAGCACAAAGGAAGCAAGATAAGAGAGGGAAGCAGAGGAGTGACAGACGGAGAAGGAAGGGAGACGGGGAGAAGATTGAGACGACATCGCTGCAGGCGGCAGTGGAAGTGAGGAGTAACACATGGGGGGGGGCTGAAAAGGGAATGAAGGATTCACCGGGGAGGGTGGAAATGTGCCAGGTGAGAATATTGCTGCAGAGATGAGTAGTCGCAGGTCACCACGGAAGATGTGAAACCATGGAGACACAACAACAGGTGCTGAAGGAAGTACACACAAAGAGAGGCTGTCTGAGGGGGGGGGGGGGGGGGGGAAAGACCACTTGACAGAAAAATAGAGCGGGCTGAGAGAGCAACAAGCAGCCGTGATGAAAACAGACAAGCAGCCATTAAAAACATTGAGCTCGCGCTCAGAGGATCAATCATTGCAGGATTCTAATCTCAGCGTCAGAGCCGTGTCACTGTCGGTGTCACAGTGCCGGATAATAAGTTATCTGCCACACCACGTGATGGCAGCTGCACGTACACGAGGCCCCGCTGCACTAAAGCCAGCACACAGGCAACATGTCAGAGAGAGGGAGAGGCGCTCGAGCACCACAACACCAGAATTACAAACAACCTCCAAATGGCCCCAGCGCCACGTTGCATCCTGTCTTTGTTTGGGCTGAGCAAACATGGAGGTAAACAGGCCCGGCTTTCATTTGCAAAGGGGCGAGTAAGATTTCACACGTTTGCACAGTGCGATCTACAATCACATCATTATTCAGAATAGCAACACATTTACCCCATTGCTTTTATATCAGCCCTTTGGGGGGGGGGGGGGGGGGGGTGTTTGTGTTGTGCTTGTGGAGCACAAAAACAGCTGATTCAATAGATCCGAGCCACACGCACTCACCTGAGGGTGTAAAACGTCCTGCATGGTCTAATTTGCGCAGACAAACCAATAATAGCCGGCCTCAACAAATACGACTGCACTTATTAATAGGACATCCTTTCGCTCTGGCACTGGTCTCCTGCTCGGTGTGCCCATTTAAGCAGTTTGGATCCATCAGATGTGCTGTATGTAAATGAGGTTTACAGGCTTTTACTGGAACCAGTCGGGACGGAATAAAACATTTCTCCCAGGCAACAGGTCTCTACAAAAAAAGCACAATAAGCATCTCTCGTTGCCTCAGCTTCATCGACATGGCCTTGACTTACTCAGGAATACCCCGATCCACCGCCCCAAATTTGACATCTATTGTTGCCATGGCTACCATGCTTCCAAGGTAACAGCAAGACGGAGAAGCGGGGTGTGAGCAGAGTGACAATTACCCCTCGGCCGTGTGTGTTTAGCGGCGTCGGTGCGCACACAGCCACATACTGTAGGCAGAGCAACGCGCACGTCACTCAGCCACGCACACGCTGTCTCTCACTCCCCTCCCATGTTTTGCTTCATGCAAATGCACTCACACACACACACACACACACACACACACACACACAGTCGGACTAAAACTTTGTTGTAGAATAAAAGATCCTCCTTCCTCTTCTAAGAACACCTGTTGGTCTCTCCTTCACTCTCTCTCACACACACACACACACACACACACAAACACACCGCAAACCACACGCCCCTTTTTTCTTACTGCATCTTAACTGAACTGAAATACCAATTCATCTTTTATTCAGCAGCTGGCGTACGTGAGCTGTATATTTATGTGCGCGTGTCGAAGATCAATACACAAACACACACCAACACGTTCCAAAAGTTCCAATACTAATATGTGTGCATGCTTTTTGTTTATATGCAAATTTATGTGTGTGTGTGTGTGTGTGTTCCCTCACCCCTGGACAGCCTCCTGGTCTTGGTCTGCATGGTCAGCGTACCCACCACAGCCCCCATGTTAGCTGTCGTCGTCGTGGAAACAAGCGCGTCTGCGTGCTGTGGTCTGGATCTCTTTAGTCACGTGTTGGGACGACTAGTACGCACACACTCTCTCCCTCAGCCTCCTTCCTCTTCTCATCCTCTTCTCCCTCTCCCTCTCTCAACGGCTGCTCTCGTCAGAAACCCCCCTCTCTCTCCATCATGCCTTCTTTCACGCCTTCTCACGCCTTCTCACGGCGCTCCTCCTCCCTTTTGCTTCCCCTTTTCTCCCCTCACACTCCCACTCTCTACCTCCCTCCCTTTTATTAGTGTTTGTAGTCTCTCTCTCTCTCTCTCTCTCTCTCTCTCTCTCTCTCTCATACATCCGCGAGCCAGGAGCAAAGCAGGGCATCAGTGATTCAGTATGAAATTGCCAAGATGTTGATTCACTAAATTATAAATGAATACGAGGGTACCCATTGATTTGTAAATGATAACACTCCACAATTCACATTGGGAAACAAACAAACAAACAAACATGTCATGTCGCATTTCACACATAAACGCATCTGTTGCCCTCTGATGGAGGGCAAATATGTAAAAAGATACAGCTTGAGGTATTGATTTGAGACAAAAATATGAATTGAAGAGACAGTGAAGAGTGAAGAGAGTGAAGAGACTAAAAAAATAATGAAGCGCTCCGTGCATCACTTTTGTTTTTCCTCAACATCACGGTTTGTTCATGAAAAGGCCACTTCAATCCATCCACACCTCCATGCACCTCATCCATCATTCCTGGCCATCCATCCATAATGCCCCCACATACACTTTAACAGGGGACGGATAAAGGAACGCAGAGACTGTGAGATGTAGCAGACGGAGAAAAAACGGCTTAACGTTAAGAATGTAAGAGAGAGAGAGAGAGAGAGATTAAAGGCAGGAAAAGGGATGAGAAGAATGAGATATTTAACCGGGTAGACATAGAGGGATCACGACCAGTGTCGGAATGAAGTCCAGTACAACACCACCGTTAACTATGACCTCAATAATAAGCCCTCAAAGACAGCTATTGATAAGGTGAATCCATAGTATTAGTTCAATTACCACTGACATAATTATTAGGATTATTCCTTTTATTTGCATTACTAGGACTGAAGCTTGTTAAGTTGGAACAACGTTCAACATCTTCAAATGTTGTTTGAATCTGTAATTGTGGTGTAACAACTAGCTGTGAAGTAAAGGTAATAAACAGAACATTAAATGCTGTGTTCAGATGATTCTATCGACACTCAACAGCCAGCTGGATGCTCGGATCTCATGATGGCTTCCCAAATACCAACAGCAGCTACAGGACCCGACATGTAAACATGTCATTATTGACATGCTCAAAGTCACAGTTGGGTTGGTGAAAACATTTCAAATGTCTTTTTTCCACTAAATGAGCAAAACAGAATGTCTTATAGTCAATTGCTTGTGCAAATGATGCATTAGTCAGTCTTCAATAGTCTGTTTGGAGAATAGAGACGCTGTGCTGTTATATCAAGTCAGCCGCCCGTTATAATGAACCTCCGAGTGTGGCGACTGCTTGGAATCCGGGACACTTTTGACCTGCTGATGAATAATGAACGAGGTGTGATTGTCTGGAAGCCGTGTGGGACAATTGAGCGGAAAAGATTTAGTTTGGTGACCAAAACAAATCTGTTTCTGTGAAAATGGGCTCTTGAATGCTCGGATGTGTGGCGTATGTTTTGTACAACGGCGACGGAGACAGAATGGACGGCGGTGGGGAGTAATGCTTTCACCCTGCCTACACATATGCACACACACACACAAACACACAGCATACATTCTGCACGAGAGAGAATGGTCCATTCAAGGCATCTAAACAGTGTACAGCACCATGGAGCATGACCATTTCCTGCCATACACACATGCACACACACGCACGCACACACACACACACACACACACACACACACACATACATACACACTGTGTGATCTGATACAAAACGAATAGCCTGCAGTGCGCCTGCAGGAATTTATAGGCAGTAAATTCTTCCAATTTTCACAGCTTCATCCTTCATTCTTCTTTAGGCGTTAACCCTATCTGCATCTCCTGCCCCTATCTCATCTATGAACTTGTCTCCGAGCATACAGCCAACACCAATACACCTTCATCTGCATATCTCTACCAATAAATCTCTACCAAACGGATCCGTCTCGGGTTCTGCCTTTTTCATCCATTGTTTCTCTCATCTCCATCCCTCTCCTCCCTCCGGTCTGTGACAGCCCCGTTTCCACACAGTGACAGAATGCCTCACAATTAATCATTTCAAAATCTGTCAGTAGAGCAGAGAGAAAGAGCCAACGGTCGGTCCGCGTGTTTGTGTGTTGTTGCCAAACGGCCCGGTGTTTTCCTGCAGGCATGCGCGGGAATAGCTGCAGGCGGTTCCGCAGGACCCCTGTCCTACTTTTGAGGAAGGACATGATGAGAGACAGAGGAGAGGAGAGGAGCAGACATCAAGAGCAGAAAGATGTAGGACGGCAGCGCATCAGGAGGAAGGGGGGGGGGAGCAAAGGCAGAGATGGGAACATACGGTATTTGGCAGTGAAAGATGAAAAGGGATAAGGAGGAAACGCACCAGGAGAGCTTCCAGCTGGAGATTAGAATACAATGCTGAAAGCGGAAGAAAGAGAAAAAAGAGCGTAAAAAGAGCCAGGAGAGTGGGCGAGTGGCATCACAAGAAAGAAAAGGCAGAGAGGAGCAGGCTGTGGTGGCGGGCGTGGTTTCAGCCCGGCTGCAGGTGGGAGAGCGGGGGAGTGGCTCGGGGAACGGAGCCAGCTGGGGATAATTGTGTGCGTTTTTCCCCCTATTTGAGCAGTGAGGCGGGGGTGAGCGGAGGGAGAGCGGGCTGGAGCGCCGACGGCAAGCGACGAAGCAGACAACGCTGTGTCATTAAAACAAATAAAAACCGTGTTCCGCAAACACGACAGTGTCCGTGCCCTCATTCCGGAGAACCCGGCAACCGATAGCCAGAGCCGGCTACAGTGGCGCCCAACTCGGCGGAGAGGAAAAATGGCGGACGAGGAGCAACGGCAGGGGATGGCGGCCCAGCCGGTGCTCGCACTGGGCCAGATGTTGGCGGAATTGGCAGCGATCCAGCGCGACCAGGCGGAGGCCAACCGCCAGTTCCTGGGGGCGCTCCAGGCCCAGGTGGGAAGGCAGGCCCAGGCCCTGGAGCAATTGGTGGCGCGGGCGGAACCACCACCGATCCCGACAGCGATGGCGAGCCTGACTCTCCACCGGATGACGGCGGAGGACGATGCACAGGCATTCCTGGAGGCCTTCGAAACAACGGCGGAGGCATGCGGGTGGCCGGCCGGGGAGTGGGCAGTGAGGCTGCTCCCGCTGCTAACAGGGGAGGCGCAGTCAGCAGCCATGGGGCTGCCCCCGGCGGCCCGGCGGGACTACGTGGCGGTGCGCAAGGCAGTGGTCGATAGACTGGGGCTGCTGCCGGAGGACCACCGGCGGCGATTCCGGGGGGCCAGGCTGGGACCCGAGGACCGGCCATTCGCCTACGGGCAGAGGCTTAAGGACGCGGCCGCCAGGTGGCTTCTGCCAGGCGGGGTGGGATCAGCCTCGGACGTCCTCGAGAAAGTGGTCCTCGAGCAGTTCGTGGAGGGGCTCCCGGCCCGGACCACCTGGCGGTACACCCCCGGGGACCGGGCGAGAGGGAGGGCGCGCCGCCCCGACCCGCGGCGGCACCCCAGGGATGGAGCCAGCAGCAGGCGGCAGGACGACCCGGACCGGCCCCACGGCGGACACCGACGGCCCCGTACCGCGACCCCCCAACCACAGCAAGCCCCAGCCCCCTTCCTGACCCACAGGGAGGTTCTCAAGCGCCAGGGCAGGAGTGCTGGAGGTGCGGGCGGCCCGGCCACCTACGGAGGGAGTGCCCGCTAATGGAGGTGGGGCAGGTGATCCGGGTTGCCGGCGCTCCAGCACCCTCCCCCGGCCCGGGAGCGACGTACCGCGTTCCGGTAAGAACCCAGGGGGGTACACGCCAGGCGATGGTGGATTCGGGCTGTTCGCAGTCCATGATACACCAGAGCCTGGTTCGGCCAGGGGCATTGGTGGAAGCGTCGCGGGTGAAAATTAGGTGTGTGCACGGGGACATTCATGAGTATCCCATAGTGTCCGTCGAACTTAGGTTCAAGGGGAAAAAATATAGAATAAAGGTCGCGGTTAGCTCCCGCCTGACGCACCCCGTAATTTTGGGAACGGATTGGGAGGGATTTAACGCGCTAATGGGAGAGGCGGCGGGGGTGCGTTCACGACCGACAGGGACATGCGGTATTTGTGCTGTGCTCAGCGGTGACGCGAGGTCGTCCGACGCCGCCGGGGGAGGGGGGGAACCGGCGGAGCCTCCCGTGGAGACTCCGGCGGTTCCCGAGTTCCGCTCCATGGAAGATTTTCCACTCGAGCAGTCTCGTGACGATACTCTACGCTCAGCCTACGACCAGGTGATAAAAATTGATGGTCATTTGGTGCGCCCTGACGCCGCTCTCGTACCCGCACTTCTCATTGATTAGGGACAGACTGTATAGAGTGAGTCGTGACACTCGGACGGGGCAGGAAAACACCCAGTTGCTGGTGCCGAAAAGCCGCCGGGAAATGATTTTCCAGGCGGCTCACTATAATCCGATGGCGGGTCACATGGGATACGGGAAAACACTAGACCGGATAATGGCCCGATTTTATTGGCCAGGCATCCGGGCGGACGCCCGCCGCTGGTGTGCGTCCTGCCCGGAGTGTCAGTTGGTCAATTCACCAGCCATCCCGCGTGCCCCGCTGCGGCCTCTACCGCTGGTGGAGGTCCCGTTCGAGCGCATCGGCATGGATCTAATCGGGCCATTCCACCGGAGCGCACGCGGATACCGCTTTGTGCTAGTCCTCATGGATTACGCAACCCGGTATCCCGAGGCAGTGCCATTGCGCAATATCTCTGCAAAGAGCGTCGCGCAAGCACTGTTTCAGGTCATCTCCCGGGTTGGAATCCTGAAAGAGATTCTAACAGACCAGGGCACCTCGTTCATGTCGCGCACACTGGGAGAACTTTACGGGTTACTGGGCATTAAGTCCGTCCGCACCAGCGTTTACCATCCCCAGACTGACGGGTTGGTGGAGCGGATGAATAGGACGCTGAAGTCCATGATTCGTAAATTTATTAGCGACGATGAACGTAATTGGGATAAATGGCTTGACCCTCTGTTGTTTGCAGTCCGGGAGGTCCCCCAGGCCTCCACGGGATTTTCTCCCTTTGAGCTTCTGTTTGGCAGATCACCAAGAGGGGTGCTGGACCTTATTAAAGAAAGCTGGGAGGAAGGTCCGAGCCCCGGGAAAAACGAGATCCAGTACGTCCTGGACCTACGAGCAAAGCTCCACACACTGGGTAGGATGTCACGGGAGAACTTGCTCGAGGCCCAGGAACGACAACAGCGGCTGTACAACAGAGGAGTCAAGCTGCGAGAATTCACACCGGGAGAAAAGGTACTTGTATTACTTCCTTCTTCCAACTCAAAACTCCTGGCTAAGTGGCAAGGGCCCTTCGAGGTCACACGCCGGGTGGGGGATGTTGATTATGAGGTGGTGCGGTCTGACAGGGGCGGGGCTACACAAATATACCACCTCAACCTCCTGAAACCCTGGAGGGAGGCGGAGTCTGTTTCTCTCATTTCCACAGTATCGGAAAGAGAGGACCTGGGGCCGGAGGTGCCAGAGAGCAGACATTGCCCAGTTGCAGGAGCGGTTTGCTGACGTGTTCTCCCCCCGGCCAGGCCGCACCGACCTGATAGCGCATCGAATCGAGACACCCCCGGGGGTGACGGTGAGGTCACGACCCTACAGACTACCCGAACACAAAAGAAAAGTGGTTCGGGAGGAATTGGCGGCTATGTTGGAGATGGGGGTAATAGAAGAGTCCAACAGCGCCTGGTGCAGCCCCATCGTTCTGGTGGCCAAGAAGGATGGGACTGTGCGGTTCTGCGTGGACTACCGCAAGGTAAACGACGTGTCACGATTCGACACCTACCCAATGCCCCGGGTCGACGAACTCCTGGACCGGCTGGGCACTGCACGTTTCTTTACGACCCTGGATTTAACTAAGGGCTACTGGCAGATTCCCCTGTCGTCAGAGTCCAAAGAGAAAACAGCTTTCTCCACTCCGTATGGTTTGTACCAATTTACCATGCTTCCCTTTGGCTTGTTCGGTGCCCCGGCCACGTTCCAGCGCCTCATGGACCGGGTGCTGCGTCCGCATGCCTCATATGCGGCCGCGTACCTGGACGATGTAATCATCCACAGCACCACCTGGGCGGAGCATGTGCGGCGGGTGGACGCGGTGCTGGAGTCGCTGAGGCGGGCCGGGCTCACCGCCAACCCGGGGAAGTGTGCAGTTGGACGGAGGGAGGTACGGTATCTGGGGTACCACTTGGGGGGTGGGCAGGTGCGTCCTCAGGTGGACAAGACGGCAGCTATTGCAGCCTGCCCGCGCCCTAAGACAAAAAAAGAGGTGAGGCGGTTTTTGGGGCTGGCGGGTTACTACAGACGGTTCATCGCCGGCTTTGCGGACCTCACCAGCCCCTTGACCGACCTGACCCGGAAAGGTGCGTCAGATCCGGTCCAGTGGTCGGAGCAGTGCCAGCGGGCGTTTGAGAAGGTAAAACAGACTCTCTGTGGTGAGCCACTACTCCACACACCTAACTTTTCTCTCCCGTTTGTTCTGCAGACCGACGCGTCGGACAGAGGGCTGGGGGCCGTTTTGTCCCAGGAGGTGGAGGGGGTCGACCGCCCCGTTGTCTACATCAGCCGGAAGCTATCGGAGAGGGAGGCCAGGTACAGCACGGTGGAAAAGGAGTGCCTGGCCATCCGGTGGGCGGTGGGCTCCCTGCGCTACTACCTCCTGGGACGCTCATTCACCCTCTGTTCGGACCACGCCCCGCTCCAATGGCTCCACCGCATGAAGGATACTAACGCCCGGATCACTCGGTGGTATCTGGCCATGCAGCCTTTTAACTTCAAGGTGGTCCATAGGCCGGGGACGCAGATGGTCGTGGCGGACTTCCTCTCCCGCCCTCTCGAGGGAGGGGGGGGGGAGTAAGCTGGGCCGGACGGCTCCCCGGCCTAAGTCGGGCGGTGGGGGTATGTGGTGGCGGGCGTGGTTTCAGCCCGGCTGCAGGTGGGAGAGCGGGGGAGTGGCTCGGGGAACGGAGCCAGCTGGGGATAATTGTGTGCATTTTTCCCCCTATTTGAGCAGTGAGGCGGGGGTGAGCGGAGGGAGAGCGGGCTGGAGCGCCGACGGCAAGCGACGAAGCAGACAACGCTGTGTCATTAAAACAAATAAAAACCGTGTTCCGCAAATACGACAGTGTCCGTGCCCTCATTCCGGAGAACCCGGCAACCGATAGCCATAGCCGGCTACACAGGCAAACGCCAGTTTTCCATGGAAAGCCACGGAGGAACAAAGGGAATGAGGTTTAGAAAAAAACAAAAACAAGGGAGCAAGCAGACAGAAAGTCAAACTAAAGACTAAACCATTGAGTGGAAACTTGAGAACATCAGCAGCACATTCAGACGGACCGTGTTAACATGCAGCGTGGCAGTTCTAGATCATTAAAATATTTCATGTAGCTGTGTGACACTGTCTTGTCAACCCTCCCCCCCACGCTTTGGCGATTACTCATAAGGGGAGGGAGGCTTTGGACCGAGAAGAACATGTCCATTTGGAAAATCAATACTAATATCTGCAGCTATTCAAATGAATCCTCACACCATCACCCGCCTGTATCTTTATTAGTGGATGCATGTGGAGCGTCTTGCAGGCTCCCATCACATTATGAAAAAGTGAATGACTAAAGGAGCCTCTGCTATTGATCTCTCCTCAGGGCGATGGGGGGGGGGGGGGGGGGGGAGGAGAAGGTGTGGGGGGTGTTGGCTAAGGAAGGACATAAATATATGCAGAGTTAGAAATACTGATGGCCATGTTAGAGAGGGGAGGTCCATGCGGAGCAAGCAGGAGGTAAAGTTTAGATGAGGAGGAGAGAGTTATCGAACAGAGGATCGATGAGAGAAACCAAAGATAGTCACAGAGGAAGAGAGAGAGAGAGAGAGAGAGAGAGAGAGAGAAGAGATGCAGATACACGGGCTGTTGAAGTGAGGGAGAAGCTGGAAATACTGATTGAATAGGTTGTTGAAGGAGGTTTTGTTGCAGGGTTTAAACAGAAAGGGATCAAAGTGACTGTCAGTCCGTTTCAGACCCGCAGCGATAAGCGACCACACAGCTGCAGCCCTACCCTTCAGCAATTGTGAACAAAATTGTAACATTTGGTATTATATTTTCTTGCTTTGATGGTTTGTTTTTGTAGGAATAAACATGGTGCCTATGAGGGGAAAGGCACTGGGAGCCCTGACTCATTGGCCTGATGCTTATGAGGGCACAAGGATGCGTCATGCGAAACCCAGTCGGATGGCGTACTTATTATAGTCAGTGTGTTATTTCCAGTGTCACATTGTTCTGTAACACAAACAGAGGTGCAGTGAAACAAACAGAAACCCGACATACCGTTTGAATGTCAGCGATGAAAAACAACCCCTGATTTTCTAATTCTCACACATTCACTTAAGCTTTTTTCTAATTTAGCGGATAATTGAAGCTGCTCATCTTATTCTGTCGTGTACATTTACACATGGACTCCTCGGTAGGCTGGCCTTTTCTTTAAGATTTAAAAAAAGAAACATAAAAAATGACTGGTCTCTGTGACATTGTTGGATTAACTATTTCTTGTTCCTGTGTTTGCCCCATTTTAGAGTTACAAAATAGATTTTCTTTTGCAGGCATGAACCCTTTGTTGCTCAGCCTAATTAGTGTAATGAACATGCAGATGTAAATGAATAATTTGTTGTGTTTGCATATCTTCCTCCTCCAATGTTTATATTACACAGATACTGTACTAGATGCTGTAAATGGAGGGAATGATAATTCAAAAATAATTTGCAATATGAATATTTTATTTTATTTTATGGTATTTTTTACTGATCAGTGGATTACTAGAGCTATACGATAAGATCCTTGAACACCGTGTTAACTCCTAATGTCCACCTACTGCTGCAAAGAGAAAAAGTTTGATCCAATTCAAACTCACTGAGATTTCATCTCTTCGTAGAGGTAAACGCTGCTTTGACAACAACAGTTGAATCTCTTTTCAGCTGTCACACTAATTTAGTTCAAATGATGTGCGTCACTGGTGACGTAGCTGTTCATACAGGCCGCACCATATAGTGACAGCTAAGTAGCTATCTATATTCATCATCGGCATTTCTCTCATTGGCTGCAGCATCACAAAGGCCTGAAGGCAAGCGCAGCGCTGAGCTGTCTACGGAGATAAATTGCACGGAAATGTTGTTTTGCTTTGAAGGGGTGAGCAACGCATTTGCCTGCAAACATTATGCAAATAAAGCATCTGTAGTTATTCAGTGTGCTGATTTTTTTTTTACTTAATGAAATGCTCCAACGTGGGTTTAATTTTCAACACTGAGAGATCAAACGCTAGCAGAGTATCTTAAATGACGGGCAGATCTTTTAAAATGGAAATAATGCTGACTTGGACGGTAAATAAAAATCAGTTATGAGGTTTTAAAATAACATTTCTGCCCATACCAAGTCAAACACCTGGCATTGGGATTAGCCAGAAACCAGTTCAATGTTGCCATGTGCCTGGGAAAGCTCTTTTGCTGTCCTAATTGGCTCTTTTAGAGCACTTCTTTTGATGTGCAAGGATGAGATCAAGGAAGTGTATCAAGGAAACAGGCCTCCTCTCCAGTCAGCTCTTAAGCCCTGCAGCTGACAGATACATCAAATCAAACACACTTGTTCTCTAGCAACACACGTATATTTTGATATATCCTCTACTCTGCTTGAAAACTGGAGTTATCTTAGAGTAGGCCATGGCTATCTTCTGGGCAAAAAAAAAAAAAGCTGAACACAAAGATATGTGAGGGTTTGAGAGAATGAGACGGATGGAAGGAGACGGCAAAGGCAGACGAATAGCCATCGATCAAGAGGAGAGCGGCTCGGGAGATAAAGGAAAAAAACCTGAAGGCACCAGCACGTAAAAGACAAAATGAGGAGGTGAAATGAGGTGATAGCAGGTAAGACAAGGAGAAAGAGGGTGAAAATCTACTAGAGAGCACGGAGAAATGAAAGCAGAGACAAAAACAGACAAGGAGATGAATGTGTCGGTAAGATGCAGGTTTTTGTAGTTTATAACATTCCTGCAGGGAAATATTTCACAGGAGGTTTGTGCACAGTGACGGTGGATTCTGCCCTTACTCCTTAAAGCCAACCTGTGGCCAGGGCATTGGCTAATATCTCCTCCCTGAGCTTCTCCAGTGGGAATGTTCCGCCTTCATGGAAGCCACAGCATTCATTTAGTGAGCTTGCACAGCACTCAGTTTGCTCAGCGACGTTCATGAATTAATTTCAGCCACTTCCTCTCTATGAAAAGCCATGAATAGGATTGTCGATGGATAGCCTTTGTTTACATAGCTTCTAAACCAAAGCACTGTGCAGAGGGCCTGTCATCAAACATGGCACAGGCCTACATGTGAAGAGCGATGGGAGTTAAGTGCTCACGGATGTTTTGAGCTGCAGAGAGGAAGCGCTGGGGATCAAACCAGCAACCTGCTGCACGGCCACAGCGTTCTACATCAATGAGGCCACCACACATCTGTTATCGTTTATATATGGCATATATTGAAATGGTTGCTTACGACAACGATGCTTTGGTATGTACAAACAGAGGCATTGTACATCGTCAAAAGGACTCTTTTGATAAAGGCTCATTTCACCGCTGTCATTCCTTGTGTGCGGGGGGTTGTTGAAGTAAATGGCCTTGTCGTTACTATAAGTGTTATTTCTTTTTACGTCGACAACTTGAAGAAACCAGACAGTGGTTCTGATGTGATGCTGGATGCAGGCTAATAGTTTAACTAGTGGGCTGCTTGTAGTTCAATTCCATTCATCCCCCCACAGACAAAAGCTCCCTTGCGCTCGGCCATATGTGAATTAACTATCTTGATAACGTAATGTTCATTCTAACTATCTAATATTGGACTAATAATCTTTCAATTGAAATTATTTTCGCTTGTTGTTCTTTTCGAGCATGGTCGTGCACTTCTGAATTTTTGTAACTTGGCGCATATACATATCCAGGAATCATACAAAGAAGGTCAATTCACTTTCAAATGTTTTCGAAACATGGTGGTTTTCCTGCTTTCCTACAGGGCTTTTACAAAGGCAACATGTTGTCCATGAATGTGAGACATGAGTTACAGGTCAGTGGTCATATCTTAAACATTTCTGTAAATCCAATCCAAACGGATGTGAAATCAAAGACAAACATTACAATAAAAGAAGGTGTATATCATGTTAATGACTGCAGCTACTCAAAGGACAACCAGTGAATGCAGAAGTCAAGGCCGGGGAGAGAAATAAACCTCTCATCCTTTTATCCTTTTATCATTCAAGTGCGACAATCTCAGAAATCACCTGTGTGGCGTAAGTAAAGAATATAAATTGTATGAAAAAGTGTTTCTGATTTTATCCGGTCACATGGTCTTTAGAGTCATGAGTTCGACTTGCCTCGGCCTCGCTTAAAGTCAGACTCGTATTTTAGAAAATATTTAGTTTAGCCTGAAAAGTTCTGTTTCCCCGGCAATTGAACTTTACCTCCCATTGGGCGGTGGCAGAGGATGGGCCAACCTTCCATGGAAAATGAATCCTGCCCTGCGTTCATTAGCAGACTTTTTGTAACAGAGCAGCAGATGGTATCACACGCACACATATTCTCTGACACACTGCAGCCCCCTGAGGAGAAAACCTCGCTTCCTGTCCTCAACTTATTCCGCTACTCCGCTATTTCTCACTCCCACTTGTATGCGTCTATCGGCATCCCAGACTCCAACAGTGAAAACTTCAAAGTGGCTGCTATTTAGATTTCACCCTGACTAGAGAGTATAAAATGTGAAAAATAAATAAATCTCAGTTGCTTTGTAAGCACCGCTGCCTTCCCCTTCTATTTGTTAGAAGACATCGCGGCGGCTACAAGTGTTTTCACTGTTGCCTCAGTAATCTTTCTATAGGTTTCTTATTCTTGGCACCATCTTGAAAATGTGCCTCGTCTGTTCAGCATTGATGTAAAGTATCTGCTGAGAGCTGTCGCCATGGTCGGGAATTGAAATATAAATATAAAAAAAAACACCCCACGCAGGATGCTGTATGTGCCTCTATTTCAGAACCATTCCTCGGATCATCATCGGAAGGGTTTCACAGACATTTCATCACATATTTTGCGCGGTGACAGATGTACCACAGAAGAGCCAGACAGCTGAGGTCACACAGCCTGTTTTATATGCTATCACGGCTTGGTAGGTTTCTACATGTGACAGTGTGACAAAACGTGATCGGTCTCCTCGGTCCCTGAGGGTGCGGCACTGTGTCTGCTGATGATAAGCATCGGGTTTGAGGTCAGCAGACACGGGACAGACCATGGCCAAAGGCTGACAGGTTACACCGAAAAATGATTGACGGCACCCACCCACCTGTGTCGCAGCCGCCACACAACATACACAAGCACTTTTGACCCCATTGCACCCTTCTACGTTTCGGGGGGGGGGGGTGTTTTCCTCGTGAATGTTTTCATGGACAAAGCTGCACATTCATATTTAGGTCTATGAACACACACGCGCACACACACACACACACACACACATACACAGAGACATGCATGTCAGTGCCAGTGTTCCTCCTGTCAGACAGTCGCAGGGCACACAGGATTCAGGTTGGTTAAGAGCGCAGACAGTGGTAAATACCATCACCTTTTATAGCCATGCCCAATGACACGGCTGCACACACACACAATAACATACCTAGATCCACAGGGCAGATGGCTGAGACATTGCCTCACAAACCAATTATAAATCAGAATTCTTTGCCAACTTTACATCCCTGCTCTGTGCATTCAGCCCATTCCCATAATGCACTTCTTGTGTGATATTCACGACTCTGAGAGCAGACAAACACAGCTCTGTGCTTAAGGCACAGATACGCAACATGACAGGTGATCGTCTCATATGACGGTCACCTGTGAACCACGTGAACACAAACACACACTTGCGCACATCTTGAGTCCGTTTGAGAGAGAAATTCCATCTTACCTTTGCGGTAGTTCACCTGCTTGGTTTGCATGGAAAAGGTTCCCACCACAAGACCCATGTTGACTCCTGGCTGCAGACCGGATGAGTGTTTCTGCGAGTGCGAGGATGTCTTCCCGCCTATAATCAAGGTGTGCTAGTGAGTACGCGTGTAGGAGGTGTGTGTGTGTGTGTGTGCGTGTGTGCTCCAATTAAGTTAGTGCATCAGCCAGCGGTACGGGTAGAAGAACAGCTATCACATCTCATGCTGCTTCACACCCACGATGCTCTGCTGCTTCTGCTCGAGGCTGTTTGTGTGTGTGTGTGTGTGTGCGTACGTCTGTGTGAGTGAATGAGTGAGTGGGTGAGTAAGAGAGAGAAAGAGAGAGAGAGCATGTGTGTGTCTGTGTGTGTGTGTGTGTGTGTGAGAGAGTGTGAATGAAAAGGCTGGCGCGCATGCACACTGGAGCAACCTTGGTCTACGCTGTCACCGAGGCTGCCTACTTCCCTTCTGCCTCCCTCTACCATGCAGACATCCCTCTCCCCCCTTCTCTCTCTCTCTCTCTCTCTCTCTCTCTCTCTCTCTATGTGTCCTCCGCCACCTGACTCAAGTCGTTCCACCAATTCCTCTGTGCCTCTTTACATATCTGGCCCTGTCTGTCTTTGCATCTCTCTGCTTGTCTTGCTGGTGTGGAACAAGGATTGCCCACCGTTGCACAGAAAAAGACGGAGACTGAGAGGGGGAATGGTAGAGAAGGGTGTGTGTGTGTATGTGTGGAGAGGGGGGGAGAGGAGAGGAGGGGAGGAGACACTCAAGGGATGTTACGAGACCAAAGAAAAAGGGAATGGGAAATTTACGAGGGGGAAGAGCAGTAAAAGAGAAGAAGAGAGGGAGGCAAAATGGGAAGAAGGGGGTAAAACGAGAGGGGGGGAGGGGAGTGCAAGAGCTACGGAGAGATAAGGGAGGGCGAGACCGTTACATCCCGCTTTGTAATTCACTGTGTGTGTCAGCATGTGGTGTGCACATGCATGTACGTGTGCACGTGCATCCAGCGCCGGCGGCATCAACCCGCCGCATGCCAGACACGCTCCTTGCTGTCGAGTCTGCTGATAAATCCGACACGCAGATGCACAGTCAGGCCAACAGGGGAATGGCGACAGTGCACCTCACACGCGTGCCCCTCTGTCACTCACTTAACTCCTTGCTGCCCTCTGTGTTACACCACCCTGGGCGTGCACCCCCCCCCCTCCCCCCACCCCCTCTTATTGAAATTCCTTGCGTGGCTTTGGTTAGGAAAACAATTTACAGCCGCGCCGTGTCTGTGGCTCTGCCGAGGCCATAAAGAACAATGATGAAGCCATTAGCACACGGCATTCATTAAAAGCTGCTGGCTGAACGCTGAAGATCAATACAGGGTGAAAATGAAGAGGGCGAAGAAATAGGAGAAGAAGGTTAAAAAAAAGAAGAGAAGAGAGGGAGCGAGGGGTAGAAAGTGGGGAAAACGAGCACTGCAGGGTAATGGGGAGAGAGATTTTTTGAGAATGCAAGAGCTCACCCCAACACACACACACACACACACACCTCCTCTTTCTCCTATTCTGCCTCTCCTGACGGAGGCAGATCTGGCAGCAGCTCCCAATCAAAACCAAACAACAACAAACACATTTCCCGCACAGGCACAGACGCACACATATAATCACCCACGAGTAAAGGTTCGCAATATATCAACAGAGAGAAAACACACTTAAATACACACTGCGGCAGCTACACGTTGAAACGCGATTCAATTGTGATAGCTTGGCTGAACAGACGAGATAAGACAACGTGAGGATGTATGACTTCAGGGGGCTTCAAGGACTTCAGGAGGCACATTTGGTTAATGTAACACACAGAGAAGGAGAAGAAGACTCGGGTGGTGCCATGGACCCTGGGAGGGAAAGAGCATCGGAAACGGAAGAAGACATCAGCTACCTGTGAACGTGAGACCAAGAGAGGTTACAACATCATTTGGAAAAGAGGTCCGAGTCAGCGACCTGGAGTCACGCAGGTCAAGGAGGGTATTGACACAAACATGCTCTGTGCCATCCACCCAAATGCACCCCGGTCTAATGCAACTTCCTTTTTTCCTACAAACACAGCCGAAAATTGGAAAAGTTATCAGGACTTTACAGATCATTCAAAACGAGTGTCATGTTAAGAAAGCTAGGTTAGTATAATTCATCACATATATCCAGAAATCTTTGCTGATATCTACTGAAATCCTTTTAAAATAATGTAAGAATTCCTGAAGCTATCCCGCGAAAACACGGACAAAGTAATTGAGGCATTTATTTGCAAGTTGTTCAGACCAGGACACTAAAATAGCTCTGCAGTTCAATAACACCAAACAGCAACAGGTTGATCCCATTAGGCCGAGGGCTAAACTCTTCCGAGACATGATGCCGGACGTCGTCTGTGATGCGACACACTGCTGTCAGGCCCACCTCTCGCTCATCCTTTATTAACCGCTACACAATGGACCTTTCACTAGATCGAGATGACGGCCTGAATGGACTGGCTGCGGGGTACGGGAGAGAAAAGGATGGTGTCAGACAGAAGGGCACGGAGGCATTTGACAGCAGCTTTAAGAAGGTGTTGAGAAGCAGAGGAAATGTGGAGGGCAGGCGGTAAATAATGGATCGTGCGGTCAGTCACCGCCCGGTCTTATCAAACGAAGGCTGCATGGGAACGGCCACACAGGGGAGAGGAGATGAGAGCTGAGGATTGGAAGTGCAAAAGAGGAGGGAAGAGAAATAGGGAACGAGTGAAGAAACTGAGACAGGGAGAGCAATAATAACTACAGAGGGGACGGAGAAGAGGGGGACTGTGAGAGGAGAGGATGTGGAAGGTGAGATTGATGGGAGGAGGTAAGAGAGGGAAATGGAAGAAGCAAATTAGAGCAGAGAACTGGTAGGTCAACGTAAATTGCAGGGGAGATAGGTGGGGAGGGAGGGAGGGAGGGGGCGGGTGCAAAGAAGGAGCAGGTGGAGAAAAATGACAGAAACAAGATGGCGGGACGGAGAGGAGGGAGAACTGCACCTGGCTCAAACCGGCTCAAAGGTGGGATCTGAGTCATCGGAAACACACGTGAGGATTCACCGGAGCAGTGAATGGAGGAGACAAGGTCAACCATCCCGACAGGATGACTACACGCAGCGTGCAGGCAGGAGATAACACGTAACGTCACATGTGTGGCTGAGTCGGTTCTGTTTGGACCCGTGTCTCCTTGATAGTGGTCTATTTCTCTGTTTTAGGCCCCCCCCCCGGAAGATTCCTTGCTGTACGCCGCCCACGTGCTGCACGCCGCCTGTCAGGGTGGGAAATACTACCTTCTCTCTGCCGCGCCAACACCAGGCTGTGAACCATTCAGCTATTTAATGTTTCACCAACATGAAGGTTTAACAGTCACTACTATTCCTAGACGCAGACATTTAGCACTCGATACACGAGAGGATGATGTTTTATTTTCCTTCCAAACAAAAATGCCAACTTTTTCTGAACTCAATACAAATACTTCCATTTAATTGACTGTGCCCTTCTGTGTCTTTCACTTTTCCTCCCTCCTCAGCAGATAAAGACTGATGGAAGGGCTCATTCTATGCAGCCTGGGGATTTATGACAGAGCTGGGGGGGTAGAACGGTGCCCCCCTCCCCCCGAGAGCCGCTTCCATATGAATTACCATGCATCACATTTACTATTAAACATGCACTCTGTGTCCCTTATGGCGCATTAAAAGTGATATGACAGCTTTTTTGGAGCTAAGCAGCAGTTCACACACACACACACACACACACACACACACACACACACAGGGGGAGAAGCACATTCTGAAATATCCACATCAAAGCATGTGTGCACAAAGATACACACATGCTTACCACATGTGCAAAGACTGCAATCGTGCACATGCAGACACTTGTCCATCCTACTTTCACGCCCTCTCGCTCTTCTTTGAACACAGTGAAGTGAAGCCAAGTAGCCCCCGAATCAAAGAGGGAGGACTTGAAAGAAATATCTAATGAAGAAAAGAGGAGCGGCGGAATAGTTCACTGAGCACTTCTGTGGGACACTTTGGATCTAAGTCCTCGGGGGGCGATGCCGGTGAACCCACAGCTTGAAATTCCACCTCCGTGTCCCGTCATCATTCATCAAACAGGAGGAAGAGCTGCCTCATCAGCCAGCACTTTGAGGCGCTGAATATATAATGCCCCGTTTGGTTAAGGCCACTTGGTCTTTGCTTCATTTGAGCTGCTCACGACATTTGACTTCAGCAAAGGAAAGAGGTGAGGATGAGGAGTCTGACGCCCTCTGCTGTGCACTGTGTGGCATTCAAGTGAGACCTCTGAGTGAATTGTTACTGAAGTTAAAATGTGGGACGCTTGAGTCACCTTTTTTCGTTTTTTTTCTTTTCTTTTCTCTTTCGCAAATGAGCTCATCTGGTCGACCCGGTAAACGGGCAGGAAGGAAAAGGATGATTAGGGTTGCATGTTCCTCTCATTCCCAACGCGAGAGCACTTTGAAGACTGAGTGGCACATTCTTGGTCGGCTCTTCCAGGGAAGTATCCCATGGAAAAGTTGGTGAGTAGATTTTGGTTATTCTTTTTTTAAACTTTTCCCGTTGTGTATTAATACTGACATGAGGTAACTGGAGGCTGAAGATGAGAAGGGACTGATTAGGACTTTCTGTGTTTTGCTGGGCATTCTTTAGCCAAAGACAGTTTTTGTTTGCCTTCCCTTGTGAGGTGAATGGTGAATTAACAAACATTTATCCTCAGAGCATCCACACACTCACTCCCTCATTCACTGCCAGGCACAGCGCCACCTGCCCATTAGCATGTGAACTAATGCTTTTTCAATCCCACTCGACCCCCAACGCCACAGCCTTCGGGAGCAATTTGACTTACGGACTTACAGAAACACATGCAGACCAGATCGAACCCGTGCTTCCTCTGAGCCACACTGCACAGCGTTGTAGGCCAGAGGGAGGCACCAGAGGGCCGCCTGCATGGAAAGGATAAGGGAAACCTTGCAGGCGCTGCCGGGGCTTGACAGGATGTTTGCAGCGTTTTCTTCAGGAGTTAACAGGAATTCCACAGATAAGTTTAGGGCTGAGCAGGTGGGTGAGAGACAGAGATGAACTCAGAGGAGGAAGGAGGTGAAGATAAGGATTTGGTATAATCAGCCTGCGGTTATAGAGGAGGTGAGCACAGCTTAGAAGGGGTATTTTTAACCAAAAAAGTTGTATTACTCAACAGTACAGTAAAAAACGATTTACATCTATTCCACACTTCTGCCAATACAAAACCTATTTGAGGTTAAAATTACAGACATTTCACATGATACCAGCAATATTAATTCCATCACGCCACGTCTTTTTCTTTTTATATCGACCAATACATTATTCATGAACAGCTACTACTTAAACTTAAACTGAAATCAAATCATATTGACTTTCGCTCATTTCAAACGTTTGGATAATTGGTCACGGTTTATGACCATATATATCATTTGTGCCGCTTTCAGCTTCAGGGACTTTAATTAACAGTGGTTGCTCACAGTGCACACATATGCTGTACATTTCCAGTGGGAAACACAGTTCCGAATTAAGGAGAAATCGTTGACTTTTTGTTAGCAGATCCATCAGGTCAGCAGATGGGATTTTCTGTCGAATAAAAGCTGTATTTTCTCACAACTACCAGCAGAGGTCAATGGTGCCCTAACGTCACCCTCCACATATACAGTATGAATCCTGTGAGCATACCTGCATTTGCATTGTCTTTGAGTCCACTGAATAAACAAAACCTCACTACTTCCTCAGCAGCTGCGGCTGCTACTGAGGGAAAGGAATATATTAATGTTCCTATTACAAGTGTCCTAAAATGCAGACTGCTAAAGGTCATTAAAAAAAGAGTCTGTAAGTCAAAGTATAAAAGGCAGAGAGGCCCTTCGGCTGCAGAGCACACTGACTCTTTTTAACCTTTCATGTATACATCTTACTAAAAAAGAGGAAAAAATGGTGTCGGTGCTACTAAGTGAATAAATGAAATGAACCATCATTAGCGGATCTTATTCTTATTAATCAATGAGAGAGGATGTTCATTCTTAGTGCGGGGACCTTTTTATCTGTGCTTATAGGGAGGCCCTTCTGTTGTCTCTCAGAAGTCTGAGTTATTGACTCCACTTTCAAGCCAAATATCGGCCCAATCTCCTGTATTTGCTCCTGTGACGTAGCCCGAGGGGACGGAGGTATAGCATCAGTCGTTTTTGAAGTACTATTAGTATTTCAAAGAAGACTGAGAGGAAACAGAAAGGGCCCACCACAAATTTGACACACAAGGATCCTTTTACTCGTCATTAAGAGGAGCTCAGCCTGGAGGGGCGTGGAGCTTGAAAGATGTGAGGGGGCCGGGGGTCCGAGAGGGTCTGATGAATGATGCTAACGAGTTGCATCATGGAAAGTGTACAATGTAGAGAAACTCCTAATCTCTTGGGCTCCTCTGCTTCGTTTCGACCCCGCGTCTCTCACTGCAGTAACACATGAGAACCTTTTTGAGAGGACAGCATCAAGACAGATTCATCAAAATCCTTTAAGAATCTTTCAGACACACATTAAAGATGCAGCGTGTGTGTGTGTCAACTGCCCTTTATCAGCCCTCTGAAAAAAACGAACCCAATAAGACCTCATTAGGCAGGCAGCAGGAAAGTTTGTGTTCCATGTTCTGTAAATATCACCGGGCATCTGGTGTAGTGAAGCACCTCATCAAACTCAAGCAAAAGTTGAATTCCAGCCAAAAGAGCTATTTGTGAACTATTTGTGATTGAAACACAACAGCAGAACTATTTGTTTTCACGATTTAAACAAAAAGTGCATCGGCCTGCCAGATTAAAACAGCAACATCCACAATAGGAGAGAAATGCGTCCCCACAAGCCCTACAATGACAATATTGTAAAGGCCTCCCTAATGGGCTGGAATTTCAGACACGCGTGTGTTTAGTTTAGTTTAGCTTCTGTTCATTCTTACTGCTGCTTCCTATTTTGACTGTGGATTTTCTTCTAAGCAGTAATTTGTTACGCAACCAAATCTCAGCAGCAGCTCCTTCATGACATGTATGTGTGTGTGTGTGTGTGTGTGTGTGCGCATGTTCCTTGTGGGCGTTTCTAGCCAGTGTGACAGAATGTGTGTGAGTGAGTAGGTCTTTGTGAGTGTAATGTATGTGTGTGTGACTGACTTCTATGATGTTTCCCATTCCTCCGGACAAAATGTCAATTGGCTCAAAGAGCATTATACTGTAAGTGTGTGTGTGTGTGTTCCTCCAGGCTGCTGCTGTGCAGCACACATTTAGTGAAGCTTTGCGTGCATTCCCCTGCTTAGCTTCAACAATAAAATGCACCAGAATGACATCTTCAATTTACTCCAATATGTGCACATGAAAAAGACACATGGATGCACACCAACACATAACAGCTAATGAATCCTCTGTTCTTCCCAGCATCGTGTGCGTACGACTCCTTTTCCCCCGATGCCACACGGACACATTTTATACCTCACAGTCATCCCCATCACACCTACCCACACACACACTCTCTGCCCTACATCAACTTTATCTCTCTTCACTGTTAGCTGCTTCATCGCTTCCTCCATGTCTCCTTCGGTCCACCCTCTGGAGAGCACACTGAACAGAACGAGGTCAACTGCCGACAAGAGTACAGTGCAGATCAAAGAACAGATTTGTATGAGCTGAAGATGAGCGATGAGGTGAAATGGACTTTAACATCAGCTTGTAAGAGAGTAATTTAACGGCGTGGCCAATGAAACGGTTCACATCACACCTAGGTCTACTTCCAGAGCTTGCAGCTGTGCAAGGACACATCCACACAGACGTGTGCTTGCACAAACACAAGCCAGAAGAAACACAACGGAAGCACTCACGGACCTTTGATGAGAGTCCCACTGATCAGTTTGTGCAGGGAGGAAGCAAACTTGACGAGTCCCTGTTTGCAGCGCTTAGCACACCCGGCCATCGTGACAGCGACCTGGGAGCAGGCGGGCAGGACGGGGGTTTCCAGGTCCAGAGCAGCTCTCTCAAGCCGAGGCGGCAATCGATACAACTTCTTCTGGTGGAGTGTATGGGCACAACCGAGTGGGCCGGTCAGAGGCGGGCAAGCTCCTCTTGTGAGCCGGAGGGAGACGTGAAAACGAAAGCTGTGGTCTCCCGTTGCTTTCCCCTCTCCCACTTACCCCTCCTCCACCTTCCCCATCCCGCCTCGGAATGAGTCCGAGTTAGTGCCTGCTTGACAGAGGCGTGAGCACGTAGAGACAGCGGGTGAGAGCCAGAGGGGACGCGGGTTAGAGACATAAACTCAACTGAGACAACCAAAGCGCCTTGGAGGTGCTCTTACAGTCCGAGTTTCCAAGAAACTTCCTTCCAATCTTCAGGCAGCCCCGGGGGTGGCAGTGATGAAGACGTCTCATCACCCTTTCTATATTTTCTCCCGCTTCTTCTTCACTTCTCTCCCCCCCCCCCCCCCCCCCCCCCAGCTTATCAAATGACTCGTGCCTTTCAAGTGGGGGAGCAGTAATCCACCTTCAGCACCGGGGACAATAGACAGCTCCCCCCGATGCAGGGCAAACTCACTGAGCGCGTTCGTTTTCTCTCTCTAGGCAAACACACACACACACACTCACTCCTCCCACAGCCTCTCTACAGTAGCGCATACACCCCCCCCCACCCCATGGGTTGAAAAAAAGAGCTGTGTATGTGTAGGTAAGGTCATGAATAGCATACTTATTCTTCAACAAATTCTACGATGATATATTTTCTAAATGGGTCCATTATCCTCATGTTTACATGACATATTTCTTAATGTAGATAAAGTAAAGGTAGTGAATGTCTCTTTTAATAAATGATTAAAAAAAAAACATCCGACACAACCGATACAAATACGAGATGCACGAATAGAACGTTTATAAATCATGTATATGATCAAATACATGGAGACAATTAAATGTAGTATTAAAAAAACTTTAAAATAACCTTGAATTATTAAAAGTTTCAGTGGTATTCAGGCAAATGTTGACTTTCAATCAAGTGACTTTAAAAAGTTAATAACAAAATCAATTACATATGAATATACTTCATAATAATATAACGTCTTGCATTTTTCTGCTGTATATATTTAGGGATTTCTTTCATAATAGTCAACTGTTTTGTAATAATGTTGTGTCCATTTTTGAAAGGTAAACGGTTGCAGAAAATGGAGACACTGAAGAACAGATACCGCTGTATTCCACGGCACTCAAGCAAGTGTATTGAGTACTCTATGCCACTGTAGTGCTGCTACAAACGTGCATCACATAGTGTCAATGTAGATGTTTTGGTTTCATAAAGATTCTCTTCATCATTGATTCCTTTCAACTCATTAACATACCTCAAGCCAGACAGCTGGACCGCCCATTAGTCCGTCCAGTTGCATCTTCCCAATCGTGTTGAGGCATCCGAGCTGTTGACTTTCACCAGGCCTCTAATCCATCCTGACCCAGCTTTACGCAACACTCTCATCAGCACCTGAAACTAATTGAGGGAGAAATTGAGAGACTAAAAGAGAGTAGAGGATGGAACTGAAAGAGGAGAGAGAAGGAAGCTGGTACAGGATGCAGAAATGTTATTCTATAACGTCCTCCTGGGCTATATTTAGTGCACATCACATTTAGCTCCTGGACTAAAGCATGCAAAGTAAAGGGGGGAAATAATGCAATAACAGCAAAGTTACGAGAAGGAGAAATGAAGAAATAGATGTAAACAGACACCCGGGTAGAGAGAGGCAAGCAATGAAGCAATGAAAATGCAAATAAATGGCATACAAAAACAGAGAGCTGGAGAAACGGGAATGAGCTGGAGGATGTGAAAGTCCCGATCTCAAGGGTCTTTGCCGTCTAACCGGGACTGAGATCAATACTTTTCTGTAGGTCCACACTTTGTGAAGGCAGCGGAAGGTGAGGTGAAGAAAAAAGGAAGAAAGAAAGAGAGGTGGGAGGAAATGAAAGCGAGTTGAACGGTTGAGCGGAGTTCAAGAGGGGGGAGGATTGTTTTCTGAGGCGCCACCGCTGTTTTGGCTATTAAGCATGAAGAAAATTACCGTGTGGGGGAATTTGCATGAGCATGCTTCTCTATTACCGCCCCCATTGTTCATGATTAATGAGATTAGGGTTGCATTTGCACACACATTCAAGGATGTAAGGGTAACTAATTGCTTGTCTCTTCCCAAATTAGAAGTCGCTCTGTTTGATGTTTGTTTCAATGTGGATTTGCACAAACGGATGAAGGTCTCGGTTTCTCTGCCCGGTAGGAGAGCGTACGTGAGGGGCACTGTGGAAGAAAGAGATGGTAAAAAACTAGAACTAGAATGGAGAAGAAAAGGAACAAGGGTAGATGCAATAAAGCTTCAAATTGAACTGAAAAGGGGGGCAACGAATAGAGAGAAAAAGGGGCATTAATATAATGTACTTGGGTGAGAAAAGGCAAAGATGAAAAGAGAATATGAATTGTATGAAAGAGACGGAGTTTAAATAGAGAGCTTAAGTTGTATAATGGGAGGGAAAAAGGCTTGAAATGATGAAAGTAGAAAAGGAGGAAAAGAGACGAGATGGACTAAAAAAAGAGAGAGAGAAGGAGGTAAAAAGAGGGAGGGGGTTGAAGAAAAATGAGCCAGACAAAAACAGAGGAGATTGCTTTGAACGCTGCAGATCTGTCAGAATTAAATCACAGGCAGCCAGCTGTAAGCTGTGATAATGGTTTTCCTCTAAATATAACAGGCACAGAGATGGGCTGATACGGCCACAACAACAGACTCAGAGATGGTGAGAACAAAGGAGACATCCAACACCAACACAAACCACAAATCCGTGTACATACAAAAGTCAGGAGGGATCAGCAGTTGGTAATCTTCTTCTGAATGCATAGTATGACAATACCCGTGCAAGCCCCCCCCCCCACCCTTACATACGCACACGGCCCTTGTAATGAGCAGCTACAGCATCAAAACAAGACCTTCCAGTATCAAGACCCATCTGCCCCGACACAGCTCATCAGCCTGCAGGGCCAGAAGTCCACTCCAGACCTCCGTCCTACTCAGGCTCAGAGCGCTCAGGGGGGGGCCAGTGGCCGATGATGGAAGTGACAAGATCTCCTCTGGGGGGAATGAAAGCCTTAAACACACCATTGCTTCCTCTTTGAGAGAAGCTGCTGATAACGACTGTCTGTCTCACTCACACACTCACCCTGCAGCCCTGATACTCCCTCAGCCACATATGCAAAGGACACACACACACACACGTACAGAAGGCTCCAGAAGTGCCTTTAAACGTCACAACGGAACATCCTCGCAGGAAGCTTGAGCCCAGCTGTCACCGGCGTCCCATTGGGAAGTGATGCACATACATGTCCTGCAACTCCCATGTTGGCCTACACAGCATCAGTAACATCATGGCACACGTATCGCCATAGATGTCATTAAGTGGCTCAAACCAGACCTTGAAGCGCGCGCACACACGCAAAATATATGTGTCGCTAATGATGGAGGGGGGTCTGGGGAGATTCCTGTGGATTCTTTAGTCGGTGCAGGGGGGAGCTACAGATTACATCGAGTTCATCTAAATCTGGAGTCCAACCTAATAGATCCAACATTCAATTCGTGCTCTCACACATGTGGCGTATCGCAGGAAATTGTCCGTGCAGACGCACTTAAATGAAGAATCGATAAGGCTGGTCAAACCTTCAAACTTCAGTAGCGATCGATGTTGTGCTATGGTTTAGTTTGACCCATTAAAAAAAAACAAATGAAAGGACAAAGTGGATAATATTGTATGAGGCCAGGGGAGCGTGGGGATCAGGTGGGGGAAGAGACACACCTGGAGCTGATCTGCTCATCGGGGAGAGGAACAAAGGTCAGGTAGGGGGAAGGGAAGCAGGGTCGCTTCTCCCCAACATCTCCAGGGTTAAAGAACTTAACCCGCGGTTCATCTACAATGTTTTTTTGTTACAGTACATATGTACTTCCCGTGCATTCTCAGCTCTTAATTAATATAAGTAATATAAGTAATGTGTACGTAAGCAAGAGTATTGATGATACAGAAAACGCTGTGTTGCATCACATGTTTTCATTTATTTATATAGTAAAGTGTAAAGTGCAATAAATTATTCTGATTTGAGGATTAATAAGTGAATAGTGAAATGACAAAATGGTACTTTCCTCGAGGAACTACCGCTGCAAACAAGGATATGGTGTCTGTAAAAAAAAGCACTCATCGGTAGTGTGAGACGTTTTGGGTGTTGCTGATACGAGGTTTACTCCAAGCAACAGACACAAGACAAGAGAAAGCGGCGCAGGAGACGAGGTGTTAGAAGACACCTACCCTCCATCACACAAACACACTCCCTCCTCCACCCGCAGCTCCTTCTGCTCTCAGAGGAGTTCCCAAAGCGTGTGATGATGAGGCTCCACATTCTAGGCCGCGGATGCTTCTTCTTCTTCTCGCACCTCAGGTTTTTGGTGTTGTGACCGATTAGATGAGAGAGGTTTGAGTGTGTGTGTGCATGCACATACGCATCATCCACCCTACTAGATCTCCTGTGAAAGCAGCTTTCAGGAATAGGGACTGAGTTACAAGCACACAAAGCAGCTCTCATCGAGTCATTAATGAATGTCTGCCCCCTTTGTCCATCGATGGGTGAATAAACAGGAGTAAGATGTAAGAGTTAAATCACACATTTATCGTCACCACCAAAAGCTGAGAAAGAAAAGACAAAGCTTTCTCACAAAATCAAATGGTTTTATAAATATTTTATTTAGCCCATAAAGTAACATTCTGAATCCCCAGATGTTTATTGGACAGCTCAGTGTATTTTCCATATTATATAAAATCTCAACTTTGAATTGATTTTAACGAGCATTTGTAAACCCAAACTGTTCAGGTGTTGTAGCACACAGACGCTGGAATGGCGGTCAATATCATAGAAACATTTATTCTCTGTACAGTTGCAAAGGAATCCACGAGGAATCAATATCTATATTACTGATAGAAAAATACCTTTGCTGCACCGTGATCACTGCACACCCGTACATAAGGTAAGTAGCAAAAGAACATTGTGTGTATATCGTGAGCATTGTATAAAACAATACAAACGTGCAAATATAACACCTACTAGGTGTGAGAAATCAAAGTGTCACTCATACAAAAAGACGTATCGTTTGTGGCATATTTATATAATATTCTCTACAAAAAATATCAGGGATAATTTCTTTTCTTACTTCCATCTCCTGCTATCAGCTATAATCAGATACAACAATGACTGTGTGCAAAATTCAGAACTTAAATAACTTCTTTGTTTGGAGTGATCCCGTAAACCTGCACAAGGAGACGCTGACACACGAGTCTTTGGAGTGAATCTCTTCTTCTTCTCATATTTGGCTTCATGTGTAAAAATCAAGTAAGATGTTGCGTCGGCACGTGACTGCACATAAAAAATAAAAAACAAAGGCTTTTGATACAGTACGTGTCCCTTTAGCCAGCATCTTCATGTCATAGAGTCAAGAGAGGCAGCAGCATTGATCTCCCATGAAGCAATACGACACCTGGTCTCTCTGTGTTTAACACAGTGTTCAGACGTCCCTCCAGCGCGTTCTGTCTTGGTGGAACGACGGCATTAAAAGTTGGTGTCACGAAGCAGCGTTTGACTCCGTGATTCATCTCTGCGTCATGTGGTCTGTAACAAACAGTCGCGTCTTCCTCAGTGCGGATTTGTCTGATTTGCAGCCACTATGTTTCTCATTCATTCAAGACAACTAAGAAACAGGAAGTTCTTCCAACAACAATCAACCAGCTGCTTTCACGTGCAGAGCAACGCTGAGGGACGGAGGGACAGAGAGGCAACAGTCCTGGTTTGTGTGACATCTTCGGTGAGTGGTTTTGAGGTTTAGCGGCCGGCCACAGTTCAATAAACGTATTCGTAGGCTGGTAAAGTGAGACAACGTGAGATTCTTCTGATTGGTTGACCTGAGCCTCGGGGCATCCGAGCAGCGTGACGGTGTCTCCTGCCGGGGGTGGAGGTTAGGACGGCCCCTCGGGGAGCTGCAGGCTATAGATGGCTGTGAGCTGAAGGGCGGACACACAGGACAAAGGGAAAAATAGATCGTCAAACAGAATACAGAGAAGCCCTCTTTAAATATGATTTAAAGTCAGCTGTTCGATCAAACAAAAACATTCAAATGTGCTTTGTGTCGGCACCAACACACTGATTCATTGAAACAGACAGACACCCATTTACCACTGAGAGGCTGCAGCAATCCGACCGAGCCCCCGTTGTGCTCACTGCAGCGAGACCGAGACTCAGGCTATTCAGACCGAGGCCATGTACATGGTGTGGACAAAGTTTGAACTGAGGCCGTTGGATCCCAGCGTCTGGACACTGATGTGGACCGGGCCGCTTAGCTTGACGTTCTCCAGAACACACTGGGGAGAACGAAAAAGCAAAATGAAAAGCTGCTGTTCAGTTTCATTTTTAAGAGCGATGAGAGCTTTCAAAGAGCCTGATACCTTGGTGCACGCTGAGCTCATGACAGATTTGTGGAAGTCTCCATCTACAAACACCTGAGAGGTGAAAGGAAAGGATGAGTACAAGAAGAAACAACTAGTGAAGTGTGGGCATGGTGCATGCTGCCTACCCGATAGCCGTACACAAACGTGCCGTTGCTGCAGCCCAGCTCGTCCAGCGGCGGCCTTTCCCAACCAATCATCAGGCTGCCCTGGCCCACTGTTCTGATAACCTCAACAGATTGAACCTCAGCTGGAGCTTCTGGAGGAAGAGAAATCAAGCACCGTGCTTTATTTACCTGTAACGATCCAACGCATGTAACGCTGTAAACGTGAGGTAAATGCAGCCTAATCGATTGATCTCTTTATTAATTGGCAGGCATATTTTACTTTAAAATCCCACGAGAATAGAGAAACATAACGTTACTCACTTCAAACTGAACTTACAAGTGAAAACAAGCACTTAGGTGAAGATGTATCATCATGCATTGCAGTGTGCAATAAATAGGACAACATCAAACTGGCCAAATCAAAATTGTTCTGGAATTAGATAAGACATTATTGTTTCATATCTGGACTGGATATAATCACATTGCAGCAATACACAAGCATATATAATACAATCACGAAGCTATAACACGAAAAGTTTTATGGTCAATTCAATGAGTCAAATCTGAAAAACAAGAATGTGTTACAGCAGGACTTTAAAGCAGTGATGTGTGTGTTTGCCCTTTGTGTAACATCAAATAAGTGGAGTACCTGTTGTGGGCCTTCCCGGAGCAGCAGTGGATTTTCTGCTAGACTTGCTGGACCTCCCAGGAGAGCAATGAGCAGGGCGAGTGCAGGATGCAGCAAATACAAGCCCATGGTGGGCGGGTGCAGCACCATCCGTTTTATAAGGCGTGAGAAAAAGATTTGCCCCAGGGGCAGTCGATGAGCTCGGGGCAGCTGTCTCTGAGGTGGTGGTCAAGACATCACAGTCCACGGTGATGGTGGTGGTTAAAGGAGTAGAAAACGCGTGTCTAGGGTCAGATTTAGCCGGGACAGCAGGCGTTTTCTTTGCCAGTTTTGGGGAATCTATATCTGTGCCACGGCTCGAGACGGATTTGGCTTTGCAGGGTGCCGTTGTGGAAAAAGGAAAGTCAGAAGAGCTAGTTACAGCAGACCATGTGGTTTTAGATGGGTCTGCTTTAAAGGGACCGTGAGCAAACAGGTTGGGACTTGATGTAATATTAGCAGATCGAGAGGCCACTGCGTCAAAGAGTGTTGTTGACTTATTTGTGGTTGTCCCTGTTGGAGTGTGCTTAGCTGGGCTCAAAGCCGCGGTGACCGGGAGCGAGTCGGTGTGCGGAACATTGAAACGGAGGCGCTGCTTCTTCGTCTCAGAGGCAGCTTGCAGGTCGGCCGAAAATAAAAAAGGGAGACTTTTCCTGGGCTGCGGTCCCCTTCCTCTGCTCTCTGGAGACTTGGAATTGAGAGAGAAGCATTTATTACACATCTAAAAACATCAAACTTGTAGGTTTCCACTGTTTTTTTTTTTGTGCACGGATCAAATACATGAACATGAATAGAAATATGTGGTGTGTCTAATGAGACTTACGCTCCTGTAGGAGCAATGCTTTTTTTCAAACTTAAACCTCAACCTGCATCTTTGTAGCATAAAGTGTACCTGATAGCTACTCATCAGAGTCTGCTGCAGCTGCTCATACATGTCCATGATCTTCTCGGGACTACTCAGCCTCCTGCTGGGACCCCAACGTGCGCTGGAGGAGGGAGGAGTCGGACTCAGTGGGGATCCAGTGGAACCGGTCGGATCCAGGGAGGACTTCTCTTCTGTGTCCGAGTGATACGATCCAGATGTCTCTGGTCCACTGGCGGAGGCGGAGAGCTGTGGTGGGAATTAGCATTTAGGCACATGTGAGTCCTTTAAATTTAATTTACAATTTAAAGTCAAAAGCAATTTTACAAACAACAGCGATACGTTAATGTCATTGTGAAAAAATAGAAAATAGAATTTGATAGATTCAGGCATATTAGCACATGAAGAAAACATCTACAAGCCGGGGGGACTGTGCCCTCCTGGTGTATGTGTGAGAGTGACTTTCCATCACAGTCCTACATGAACAACCTTGACCAGAGTCACTAGACAAAAAGGAAATCTCACCTGAGCTCTAGTGGAGATGTTTCTCTCTCTTGGTGCAGGAACCAAAGGAACTACAGGTGACGGAGTCGCTGGCACACTGGGATGCTTCTGCACTGCTGAGTTGCACACATGTGAGTTGGCACTTTTCTTTTGTATTTCTGTCAGTCCAGGTGTGACTTCACTTTGCCAGTCTTCCCCATTTGCTTCAGTTATGACTAAAGATCTGGGCTTTTCACTTCTTACTTCGGAATCAGCTTTGAAGCCATTGTTGTGTTGCTGCTCCACAAGTGGGGATGTGGCAGAGCATGTCTGATCAGCTGCGAAACTACCGGTGCGGTCATGGAATTTGGAAATAAATCCCGATGTCAACCCAGAGGCGTAATCCTGGGTTTTCACGAGGCTGCGTGGTGTGAACGCTGCGGTGTAGTTCTGCAGAGCAGCGTCTCTGAGCAGCTGCTCGACCTGATGGGTGAGCGTGGAGTCCACACAGTCGTGTCTCTGCATTGCCTTCATCATCTGAACCAACACGCCGTTCCTCTCCTGACACTTCCCCACCAGGCAAGACAGCTTGGCCTGTCATTGGACAAAACATCCGTCAGTCAAAGTCAGCTTCTCGGAGCAGTAGTATTACAATAGGAATGGAGAGCTGGATCCTTTTTGGCTCACCTTTAAAGGAGCTACGTCCGGATCACTCTGGCGCTCCTTTTTCAGTGCGTCATACTACAGTCCGAAATAAAGCAAAAGCATCCGCTATCAACATGAAACTAACTGCTCCGACAAACACTCCGACAAACACTGCAGAGCCTCCGCCGAGTGGTTACCCACCTTAGCTCTGATGTCGTTATAACGTGTCCTGAGTGAGATGAGAACAACGCTGGGATCATCCTCACTGTCATGCCCTCTTTTTAGGGCAATGTACTCAGAGTTCAGCTCCTCTAGGGCCACCGTCTGTGAGGTTTTACACACACAAAGGAATCTGTATAAGAACTTAGCGTATTTATGTACTATCTATTAGCTCACGTTTAAAGTCTTAACACGATCGAAAGTCAAAAGGCTGAAGAAAAGTGATATGCTGAAGTTTAAAAAGTTTGAAGAAACACACTTGAAAGACAGACAAATGACACCTTAGCTTTGAGCTGAGCTGTGAGGATGTTGCATTGCTCCTTTTCTTGGGCCTTTAGTGCCACAGCATCTGCCTTCTCCCTGAGCAGGCCTGTCACCTTCCTCTGCAGCTCCTTTACCTGCAGCAGATACAAATATAGACAATGGGTTTATCTGGGTTTGCACCTGGAGGGTAAAGTTAGCAAAAAAGAAAAACAAACAATAATATTTACTGCTAAAAATGCGTAAATAATGTGTATGTTTTTTGCTTATTGTGTTTTTCTCTTCTGGATAAATACCTGGGTGGTGAGGCTGTCATTTTCCTCTCTGGTTTCTTCCATTTGAGAAGCTTTATCTTTAAACCTCACCAGCTCTTCCTTTGCTGCGCTGGCCTTTCTCTCCGCCTCCTCCCTCGCTGCGTCTGAGCGACGCAGCTCACAGCGAAGCAACTCGGTCTGAAAACCCCACAGGCATCACCGAGTTAGTAAGCTAGTGAGGAATCACAGTCCTGTAAATATCAAACACAGCTGAAACACTTAAAAACACCTACGTCACAAAATCTGAAATTTAAACTTCACATCTATCCTTTTTGGAGGTATTAGTTTGACAAAAAATCTAAAATCAAGTTTTCTATTAAATAAAGCCAGCAAGTGGACCTTGAGTTCGAATTAATATTTAAAATTGATATTATTTAGTTTAATCCACGACATGTCTAAAGTCAATATTACCTTTTACCACAACAAACGTAAGAAATGATAAGTTGTGTAAACTCACACCCACGCGGCTCTTGTCCAGATCGTCTCGTGACTTCTGTAGTTTTTCTCCCAAAGCTTCAATCTGCCTCCTCAGGTCGCTTTGCTCCTCCTTGCCATTAAAAACACGTTGCATAAGTACACATTGATTGATCCAACGTAACGACACTCGATAAGCCATCGTGCTTAAGGAGGTCTATATTGACACAACAGACAGCGCCATAATGCATGAATCCCACCACGCTGAATACCTGTGCAGAACCTCCCCTTTGGTCACGAGACGGACCTCTCTGTGTGGCTCCTGTATCACTCGCCACACTCAGCGGCGTCGGATCGATCCCCTCCGCCTGCTGCAGGATGTTTCTCTCCTCTCTAAGGCCCTGAAGTAAAAGCTCTATCTGTTTTTCTTCCTGTTTCAAACAACTGATTGAATGTTCAACTCTCTCTTTTTCGTCTCTCTGCTCCTTCAGACACTTAAGGGAATTGGTGAGCTCATCTCGCTCTCGTTTCAAAAGGAGCACCGACTGGCTCAACTGGTCACTCTCTGTCTGTAAACTATGTAGCGACTGCATGATTTGATCTCGCTCTTCTTTTCCACTTGAGAGGGATTCTAACAGTTTCTCCTTTTCTCTTTTGAAACCCGATAAAGACTCTTTCTCCTCTTTCAGGCCACTGGTAAACCTTATTAACTGGTCTCTCTCCTCCCTCAGGCCACAGACCGTCCTGGTAAGCTGCTCTCTCTCTTGTTTGACCCCAGTCAGAGATCGAGAGACGCTGTCTTTCTCTTCCTTCAGTCCCCAAACTGTGCGTGTTAGCTGCTGTTTGTCTTCCGTTTGTGTTTGGATCGACAGAGCGACGTCTCTCTGCTGCTCTCTGAGGGCATTTATGCAACCCAACAGTTCCTCTCGGTCCGTTTTGAGGCTCTGGACCGACCTGGTGAGCTGCCTTTCTTGATCAGTCAACGAACTAACGCGCAGACTGATCAGCAGGCTGTTCTGCAGAGGGTCACAGTGGTCACCATGTGGAGAACCGGGTGCTGAAGCGGCGGTCAAGTCGTTGACTTGTGGAGCTGACGTCCCCCGTGGCTCCTCCCCATGCAGCACACGTTCCACCAAACTGTCCACACACTCTTCTAGGTTCGGCTCTTGAAAACTTCCCGATGGTGCAGCTGTCTGTTCACTCTGTAATGGAGATCCACACGGTGTGTTGGCAACCTGTGATTCCCCCGGACGCTGTTCGCTCTCCTCTAACCTTTGCTGCAGCTCCATGATGGTGTTGAGATCATCCTCTGTTTTCTTGGTGAGTTCTGTAATCAGACACTCGTGTTCCTGGCACTCCTGCTCCAGCCGCACTCGGTTTCCCTCCAGCTTGAAGATACGCTCCATCAGCCGTGTTTGCCCCCTCTTGATCTCCTCTTCTCTGAGCTCAATGTGAGCCACCAGCTCCTGAATCCGCTCCGCCAAGGCCCGGTTCTCTTGATTCAGGGCCCAGACCAGATCTCCATGGGCGAGGGGGAGATCAGGGGCATCTTTGGCTCTATTACTGGCGGACAGTGCACAAATCTGGGGATACACAGAGGTAGAATTTTTGATACACCGAAAGTTAGTTATTCCAGCTGTATAAAAAGAGTGGGACTATTGCAACCGTTGCAACATACCTTTTCTCTTGAAGACCTCTGCTGCATCTCTGACTCTCGCCCCTCTTTCCTCAGTTGGAAGCTGTCGACCTCCGAGCTGACACGTTGTTCTTGATGTGCTTCAAGCTCCTTCTCCAGCCCCAAGCTCCTGTAGGCTTCCCTCAGGGCATCCGTTTCTTCACTGGGGCTTTTCTCCAGGTTGAGAACCCCTTTACAGCACCAGGTCCCCATTCTGAACTCCTCTAGTGTCTCTGTAGTCAAAGAGAGTGACCGGAGGATGGGGTCGGTTTTGGGCACATGGGGGCAAAAGATTTTAGGTGGAGTAGATTCTGATTGGGCAGATGAGGACTGATCCTCTGCGTTGTTCTGCAGACTCTCTGCTTCCTCCTGGTGGTGAAGTGGTGGAACTGCAGATGAATGCGGCCGGCCCGCTCCCTCATCCAACGTTAGATGTACCTACACGGAGGTTGCAGTTGTGGGACATGAGTCCACTGATGCAAAAATGCGACACATACCACCCATGATATAAAATGATCTAAATCAGCCTACAAAAGTGATATATTCTTAATTAAATCCGTGCCGTTTTTTAGGTGAAGTGAAAACCTGGTTGAATTAAAAGGCCAAATAAAACCACCAAAATCTACATTCAATATACTAATGGATCAGTTGAACAGTTAACGGTCTTAAAGTGTTTTATGATTAACTATAGATGCTACATCAATAGCTGTTTAACACTGTGCGTTCCAGTCTAATTGCATTAGACTAGTATTGTAGTAAAGAGGCTGGCTCGTACTAGCAAAATAAGAGTGCTCGACACAAACTACTTCTGTTTCTATTGTCTTCACCTAAAGCTGCCTCAGTACATCGCATCTTTACTCAGATATGTTAGCACAGTTCATCAGATGAGGATCAGGACTCTTGATACCCAAGTAAATGCTGAACGTGAGAAGACGCCCTCTTCAAAACTTCTACTCTTGGACCTTTTAAAAAATATATATTATATTTTGTTGTTTTTCTGTTGTACCGTAATAATAATTTGGTCGTACGCACCTTGGCGTGTGACATGACAGTCCCAGGACTCAACCAGTTTGTGAGTTTGTGGTTCTCCTCTTTCAGCTCTTCAACTTCCTCCATCAAGGACTGCTCAGACAGCTTCAGCAGCTGCACCTCTGCCTTCATGTCCTCCACCTTGCAGTCCAGGAAGTGGCTGTTCTCCTGGGCCTCCTGGAGCTGCACCATCAGCCCCCTCCGCTCCGTCATGCCGCCTTCCTCTCTCTCCAGCAGCACCTTGAGATCGTCCTGCAGGCTCAGGATGAAGCCTTGCAGCCTGGCTTCATTTGAGTGTGTTTCTTTGATCCGTTCTCCTTGTACCTCTTGGTCACCTTCTAGCCCTCCTCCCCTCTTGTATCCCACACTTGGCTGCCATTGCCTCCTCCTCTCCTCCTTTCTCTCCTCCTCCCCTTCCCCCTGTCCTCTCATGGGAGGCAGCCTCTCTGGTTCTTCCCTGGGCGCTACGGTCCCGGCAGTAATTCTGACTGCCCCGATGGCTGCGATGTCAGTGGCGGCTCTCACAGTCATGTCCAGCAGCTGCTTTTCTAGAGTGTAGATCCTGTCCTGTAGGCTGTGCTCTCTGTCCCGGGCCAGGCTGAGCTTGTGCTGGAGTTGGGTTTTGAAGTTCTCAAAGTACTGGGATTGGCGACTCATCTCGTCCTCTTTGGCCTTCAGCTGCCTCTGGCAGCGCTGCAGTCGGTCCCTCCAAACCTGCTCCCCCCGCTCCTTGTCGTGGGTCTACAAGGTTGGAGAGAAGGAAATATTATATATACAGACCATCTAACAGGGTAACTGGCCAAACCACCTCCTGAGTGGTCCTTCCTACATATTACAGAAAGCTCACTGCATACTGGGGTGTCAAACTCATCTTAGCTTTACTGACCAGTAAAATCAGAGGCAATGGTCCAGTCGACAGGGAGGGGGGCGAACCCCGGAGGACCGATTAGGGACTAGAGCTATTTCTAATGGAGAATATATCATTGGGCCAGCTGTGATTAAATACTATCCTGCGGGCCAAATATAACTCCCTTGAGTTTGACATATGTGCTCTACGTATTAGTTCCACTGAACAGACATTTTAGTCCAGACATATTGTAGGGCGATAACTTGACTCTCATAACTAAAGTCGACCTAACGGATCTCACACATCTGTATAAGAGTTTGTACATCCATGCCTATGTCCTGAGCACTCACCATGGTTCGGACCTCCTCCCTGAGCGTGTGTAGCCTTTGGTCCAGTCTCTGGGAGTGCTGCATGACGTGGAGGTGAGAGGCAGAGGCCGGCCGATAGAGCTGTTAGCAGCCTCCAAAGCTCTGATCCTACCACACAACACAAAGAATCTCAATGTCCTTTCTCCTCTACCTCCCAATGCCAGAATGGATATAAACATGCAAAAAAAAAATAGCTTGTGGGGTATTCCGAGGGAGATGTTGGCAGCAGCAGCGTGCCGGCGTCTCTGTGTGCAGTGCAGTCGTGTGTGTGTGTGTGTGTGTGTGACACGTGATATCGCCTTGACCAAAGAGTGAATAGCAGGTAGGTGTGTGACACTTGATCCCCTCTGTACCCAGCTTCTCACCTGTTCCTTGGGTAGCATCAAAGCGGTCGGCTTGAACCTGCGCTCCGCTCCAGGTCACTTCTCAATGAGCCTGTTGTCGTGGTAACAGAGCTTCTTCTCGTGCACGTCGTGTCCTATGAGGTCATCTGATCCCCCCCCCCCTCCAGTTGTAGGCCTGTGCCCACTAGGTGAGTGTTACCTGTGAGGGAGACAGCGATGGTGTCAGACGTCAGCAAAAAGAAAAACACTGCGCATCATCTCTGCGATGCTCTTTTGACGCGACAGTCAAAAATAGACACAGAGGCACAAAATACAATCATCTATTATTCACCGCGTCAACAGCTTGGTAGCAAGTTTGAGCAGAGGTATCTCTCAGGTTACCCCGCCTCTTCATCACCGGGTCTCCTCCAACCCCAAAATCGTACAGGACGGCCACACAGGTTTACGCTCGCATGACTCCACGTACACTGAAACAGTTCCCCACATCCATACTGCCAGTCTAAGGATATGGATATTCTTACTTGATAAGTAAGCTAGCAAGCAGGCCTGACAAATGTACAGGCAGGTATAACAAAGTCAATGGATCACAGTCACATTTGTAAAATACAAAAATGGTTAGATTTGGTGCTCAACCTTAAATTAGCATTAGTAGTAATCAACAAATCAACAAAGTAGTCAATTCTCATGAAAGGCACTTAAAACACAAACCTGTTCTTTGCGTTCCTTGAATCGTGGTTTCATCCTCCCGATGCAGCGAGTAGCTTCCAGTAAGCACAGCTTCAGCTCTGTGAACTTTGTTGCGCTGCGCTGTGGTTTCCTTAGAAACCAGAATCCTCCATATCCAATTCAGACCCATCTTGTACCCCCACCCCCCCCCCCTCACTTAGCACTGTGCACTCGTCTTCTCCTCTTTCCATCTCTCCATCGCTATTGTCCAGCAGGAGATGCGTTCAGTTGAGGCGGTGGCTCTTGTCCAATAAATCCTCTGATTCAGAGTTTTCTCTCAGGAGATCTCTGCGTTTGCTTCTCACAGAGGAGTTCTTATGTTCCGAGCACCACAATACTAAACTATATTCATAAATAAATCTCACTTCAATCTCATGTATATCTGGTTACTTATTACAGTTTCAAATATGTTTGCATTCCAGGTAAGGGTCAAAAAGTGCACATTTTTCAAAAAGGCCATGGTTTTTTTTTCGTGAGCTGTCTACAAATGCATAAAAAACAAGTAGGTTTTGTTTCGTCCTCGTCTGCTTCCGAAGCACCTTAAAACCAAAGAGAAAAGAGACAGCTTTGAAATATTTCTTCATTGTTATTGTTACAAGCAACACTAAAGATATTGATGTGATAGAGGGAAAAAAGGTGCTGATACCTGATGTGGGTCACTGGTCACTTTCTTTAAGGCCAAAGAATAAATGCTAAAGAGAAAAACAAAAAGAGGAACAAAAACTAAAAGAACAAAAGGGGTTCAATTAATAGGTGAAAAGGGGAAAGAAAAAGACACATCGTCAGTACAGAAGATGTAAACTCCTTCACATTCTCTCTTGATAATCTTTGTCTCTTCACGTCACATTTCACACGGACTTCAAAACCACAAGCGAAAGCTTTCAAGACAGGAACAAATCATGTAAATGTGTACCTTTTCCTCTATTTCCTTTACTTGTCTCTTTTGCAAGTCGAGCCTGTCCTCCAGCTCTCTAATTCTCTGGAAGGCAAAGACGGACGTGGTTAGAGTGCACAAAATCTGCATAGATACCAAACCATTACCTAAGACCATTTGGCCAGACCTCGTACAATCCAACAAAAGAAACGGTTGTTACACAGTAAATAAGGCAACTATTCCTTTATATGCTCCAAATACGCTGCCTCCTTCCCATCATGCCTTCTGTCTCCATGGTAGCTGCATTGGGTAAGACTGGCTACCATGGCAACCAAGAGCAGATTTAACAGTAAACAGGGGAGACGACTCCACGGTGGAGACCTGAAGCAGTACTTGTTTTGAATCTGTATGTAGCCAGAGTATATGTACGTGTGACGGGATTAAAAAAGCAAGATGAAATATAATTGGAGAACACACAGCGAGTAGCTGATTAGAAATGTGTTACAAGTATTTTCTGGTTAGTAAGTTGCAGCACAACAGATTTAAGGTGCAGTGGTTGTTGATGTACTTGATGGATCACATACAGACTGAACAAGCCATGGGTGTAGATATAATATGAGGGCTGCCAGGTGAAGGGATACTGAAGAATTGTTTCGGGGGGGATAGGGGCGGGGGGGGGGGGGGGTATTCTTATCACGATGATATACACAGAATCACACACACAGTCACTCTTCTACATATACAGGGTCACAGGTTGCACACACAGGGATACTGCATCTTTCTCACAGAGGTCGGTTGAGGTCAGACGTTTCAGACAGGTACCGGGGGGGGTCAGATTGAGGGAGGGCGGGACTCATTAACCTAACTTCATTTGTTTTGAGCCTTACCTGCTGGGCCTGCTGTAGGAGCTCCATGCGCTCCTGTAAGATCTGACTGTCAAATTGCCGGCTCTGCCGGAGAATCTGACGCCGCAGCTTTTCCACGGCGAGCCTCAGCTCCTCCCTCTGCCTGTCTGTCAGCGACTCGGCCACCGCCCGGCAGGCCGGCTGCTCCTGCTGCAGAGCGCTATACAGCGTGGCCTCCAGCTCCTCGATCCTCTGCACAGCCAGCCACACACACACACACACACACACACACACGGACGGGCACGTGCACATGCAGATACACAAACATGCACGCACAAGCACACACACACACACACACACACACACGGAGGGACGCATACAAACGGATACACATATGCATACAGACGTATATGAGCACATACACACACACACACACACACACCACTGTGACCATGGCAGATATAAGGGACTTTGTCCCCTTTCATATTAAGGGTTATTTAGGCTGGACCTTCATTATAACAACTCTGTGTTTTTATTCTTTCTCCTGCAATTGAATCTCAGTGACATGTTCAGCAAAGTTACCAAGTAAAAAAACAAGCCAATGGTTCACATTGTTCACTGAGACAAAAGAAAATGGGAACATAAAGACAAAACTAAATATAAACTACTAATGGTTAGAATTATGTCAAGAGTGACCTGGCTGTTATATTGTGTTTTAAGGGTGCGGCCTATTTAAGGCGTGAAGGGGAGAATCTTTTAACATCATTCATGCAAATACAAAATGTAACTTTCTCATGTTATTGCACAGATTCAGTCTGGAAAATGTATTCAACTTCACCAGAGGTCTACTTGAATCATGTTACACCGGATATTCATGACCCCATTTCATCTTCACATTTTCTGCAATGTTAGATCCAGCAGATCAACGATTGGACCTCTCCGATAACAAAAGAGCATTAGAAGAAGGAAAAAGAAAGCTAACATTGTTTGAATTTAGACTTTAGTGGTAAAGATGCAGTATCCCGACAACTTTACCTTTATGAGGGATGTTGGATTCATGAGGTTAAACAGGGTTTCAAATGTTTATGTAATGCTGGAATGACAATATTGCAACTATGCATTCCTGAATAACTTCATCACAAAGCTTTATTCCTTGTGTACGACCTTGGTTATCAACGTTGTTCATATAAATGAGGGCATTGTGTCTATCTTTGGCCACCCTTCGTATGAAGGGACAGATACTGCTCCGTACCATATAGGACTGATCCAAGGCCTGCTTCCTGTAGTCCAACTCTTCCTCGAGGAATCCCTTCTGCTTGCTAAAAAGTTCCTGCAACAAGATGCGATCAAATATATAAACACAGGACACGGTATCCCAAGTGAACGGTGGAGAACGGTACATACTGCACAATCAGCTACACCGTGTGGGTGGGACATCTTACATCCAGATCGGTGACTTGTGCATCTCAAAGTCGGAGGGTCAAAACAAACAAAGCGTGTGTAAATAGCTTATGCACCTTGTCATTTTCCAGGTCGATCATCTTCTGTGTGAGGGCGGCCTCTGTGCAGTCGATCTGCTTCAACCACTGTACGTGGAGGGAAGACGAGGGGTTAATGTGTTCTCAGAAGCTAAGATACGTTTGTCCACTGGGTGTCAGCAGAACCCCAACATGACCGAGAGGCCGTTTCACTCACCTTTTCACACAGTGAGATCACCGTCCCTGCTTGGATCACCGCCACCTGCTCCTCATTTCTGAGATTCTACAGCAAACATTGTTGCATAAGAGGCGGGAATTCCTGAACACCTGGTTCAAAAAAAATCCTCACTTATTTGGACTCACCCCGTTATCTCCCAGGATATCCAGTTTCTTCATCAGCTCCGGAATGATTACATCCTGCAGGTCAAAACAGACAGCATGTTGACGGCGCGTGGTCTTAAAAGAAGAACAGTTAGTGCGAGTGCATTGCATCACCTTGACTCCCTCCTGGCGACAGTAGATCTGCAGGGCACTGCTGCTGTTCTCTGGGAACGCAGACATGTGGAGGTTGAGGGCAGGAGATCTACGCTCCCTCTCCTAAAGAAAACACACCAGATGTGAAGCCCCAAACACACACCTAAAACTCATCTAAAATTCACTCTAACATTGATGGAGGCGCACTGCGAACGGCAGAAAAATGAATGTGGCCGAGTGTGGAAGGGGAGCGAATGAGGGGTTTACTTACATGACACTGAAAACATGTTCGGGATCTGCCAAAATGAGGGAGGTGGAAACCCAAAGCTTTAAATGGGAAACCAAACCACGAACAACGAGGGAGTTTGAAAAACACATGCTGGAACTCAAAAACTGAGAGGAATCTCACACATTTAGACATGATGAGAACAACTGATGTGTGACGGCACATGCCGCTCAACCTCTAGGTCAGTAACCTTTGGTATATTTATATATACACAATACATATATAAATATATATTTATGATAAAAAATATATAGGAAAAGAATACAAAATGACAGTTAACTCCATCATTCCTTAACTATCCAGGAATGTTACCTGTAATTGTATGGAAAATGTAAACAAAACATAGGACACATGCAAAAAATGAGAGACAAAAGGAACGTGGATGGGATTGAATATTGAACTTAAATACATTTTTATTCAATTGATAATTACATTCATCTTAACACAACTCTCGTTAAAAAAATATTCCAGTTGAGTGGAGGGGGTGTGCACACAGCTGCCATGCAAACACAGATGCGTAGAGAGGACGACTCGAGTGTGTGCGCGTGAGTGGGTCGGTCGGTCTGGGGAGTCACTGTATGTAGGTCTTGAGTCTCGAGCTGAGGTTGTTGTTGTCGCCTGGTCCTGGTGACAGTTTGACGTTGGTACAGTCTCTTACTTCCAGTTCAAGCACCCGGAATTCCAGCAGCTCATTCTGATCCCGGGCGTCCTGAACCTCGGCCTGCAGCTTGGACTCTGCCTGCTGAGACACACACATCTACGCAAACACACACATACATCAAAGGTTTAAAAAGCATTGTGAAGACGGAATAAGGAGTCCGTTTTTTAAAATTATTTTTGAGATAACTAAGAATTCTCCCAATTCAATTCGTTATTTTCCCATTTTTTCTTATTCCGGTCTACTTCAATACAATTAATGGAATATTTTCACACACAGAGAGCTATTGACTTCTTGTCTAAAAGTAAGAATGGACAGATGCAATTTACCTTCTCGTGAAGCTCCTGGTTGGTCCTGAGCAAGTACTGCTTCTCCTCCACCCACTTTGAATCCTGCCATGACAACCAAACACAACTTCAGCAAGAAATGACACTGGCAGGAAGAGGAGCGGAAGGAGAGCCTCCACAACGCCATCAAATGCTCTTTCAAGTGACAAATGAACCACAGACACAAGCAAACAGCAACAGAGTGGCAGTGGCAATAGTTTATTGATCCAGAGAGATAAAGACGTATCTTTATAGAACAGGTAAAGGTGCTGCATTCACAGGCATCAAGAGTTCACAGTAAGAGGTGGAACAAAAGGCAATCCAAAGTGAAAAACAGCACAGCAGCAAATTCAATTCCAGATGGAACAAGCCACAGAGCACCAGGCAACATGCAGGAAACATGCAGTGGCAAAGAAACCCTTCAAAACAAATGAGGAAAATAACAGTAGTGATATGAGTGATAATAATTCTAGTGTTTCTCAACAGTCAGTAGCTAAAAGTACTAGGTTATTTAAATCTACATAGGTTGACAAAATGGTTGTTTCTTCTACAAATGCAAAAGACCTGCAAATGACTTTTATACGTCAGTCCATTGTCTTTAACCGCTTGTCCTGTTCAGAACTGACAATGAGCGAAAGCTTGGTCGAATACTCAATGGACCTAAACTGGTCGTCTTTGGACTTTCGGTGAACTATAATTTAGAGGTTAATGTTTTATTGAGTAATTTCAACTATAGAATTGAAAATTTAAATGTTTTCTTGATTCTTGTAACAAGAAAACAGTCCTCTATAGTGATTATTTATATAAAGCAAAATCCAAAAGACAAGTGTATAGATGATGGCATATCTATCTGAAAACTTTATATTAAAATAAGAGTCTCTGCATTAGTAGTTCTACGTATTTGTTTTAAACTTTTTAGAGCGTGTGTTAGGTTGTTAAACTTGTTCTAGTACATCTTATACATTTGTTATACGTTGCTGATGTTTCTCACCAACAACTGAATTTCGTAAGATCACATTTAAATAAATCAAGCATTTGTAATTTCCTTTGCCTATCACAGTTTTTTACTACAGCAGCTGGAAAGCATCCTAATGCCATGCAGCCTCTGTTTACATCAGCTGGCTTGCTGTTCATCGAAGGCATATTTTGGACCTGTATTTATGACAAATTGTGAGCTTTCTGTTTTTCTCCCTCACGCCGAAGAACTTCAGAAACCCAGAAACAGAAACCCGGGCGGTTAACGATCGGCGGCCGGTCGCTCAGTGCACATCTGCTAAGTGGTCTAAGTGGTTTCGGCCCTCCTTTCGAAGGCTCATCATCACTGAAAGACCCAATGAAGAGAAGAAGCACCAACAAGGAGGGACAGAGTGCGCGGAAGTGACATGCGGAAGTGATATCAGAGGATTCTGCGGCAGACCTGGTCAGCGTAGCGCCAGACTAGGAGCAGAGCAGCCAGACAGACATGCAGGAGGGCCAGTGAGAGCAGGACCCGTGAGCTCCAGTCACCATGCCCCGTCTTTGTTACCTGCCCCCGTTCGGCCAGGGCCTTCTCCAGGTCGGCCATCTTGGCCTGGCAGCTGCTGAGATCCATCTGCAGCTGCTCACGTGTCTGTGGTGGGAGAGATCAGCTGTCAGGGAAGAAATTGGCTACACAACAGAGGAACAGACTCTGACGAGTTTACATAATGGGAGAAGTATATCTAAATAATAAAGTGAAGAAAAACGAAAATGGGGCCGTGATAGAAGTGGAGGAACAAACCCTGGCCTCCCTCTCAGCATCCAGAGAGCCCCCGGTCTGCTCCTGGAGAAGCGCGTAGGCCCGCTGGAGGGCCTGGTACTCTCTGGTCAACTGACGGAAACGGAGCTCGGACTCTTCACGGGAAATGGTCTTGGATGAAAGAAAACAGTAAGAGGCGGGGTCAAACAAAAACACAAACATTTCAGCATCAGCAGGTCAGTTATCCTGAGGTACTACACTTTACATTCTCCCGCCTCAATAACAGGGGGAGGGGGGGGGATCAACTTCTTCTAGAGAAATACACAAGGATTTTAAATGTCTGTCCAACCATCCATACTCATTTAATCAACCCAGTGTGCACCTGGATCTTAGATTTAATATTTCTGCACAACCACTAGATCCCCAGTGGTCAGTGTGGACGCACATACTTCTAACCTTCCCCCCATGAGTTTGCGTTTACTCGACTGCACTGAAGAGCATCCTGACGAAGAGCTTTATGTCTGTTGTGGCAACTGCTCCTCTCAGGACAGTTTGGCCCTGCAGAGGATTGTGACACCACGCGCACGGCCCCTTGTTCTCTGCACAGCCTTTGCAGAAAGAAGTGCATGAGCATGAGTCGGGGCTAACAACACCCTGAAACTGTTACATTATTGGACAATAAAGTACAGTCTCTCTTACCATTTCTTTAATACAACTGTAGAACTGATTAAATTGATTATTTCAATGTAGACAGAGGATTTTCTTACTTCTTCCAAATCCTCCTCTGGAGTTGCAGGCGTGCGGTCAGTGAGGTCAGTGTTGTAGGAGGTCAGGGAGGAGGTCTCAGAGTCTATCGACTCCTCATCAAATCCAAAATACGTCTCCACAACATGCCTCTGCAAAAAGGAAAGGAAAAAAGAGGATATGAACATTGTCAAATAAACAGCTTTTAAATCCACCAAATTTTTTATACCGCCTAATTCTGTGCAATATAACGTTATGAACCGACATTTTGAAAAACAAGGCAAAGGAAATCATCCTGTCCGATCAGGTCTCCGATTCCTCGTCACGTCAGTCTTTCTATTAACGTTTTTAATGCCCACCGAGTCCTTACCATCGTGTTTATAAGTCATCTCCTGGCAACCAGAGAAGTAGAGGCAGACCAGGGTACAGAGGCAAATGAAGGATGAGAAGTAGAGGGTGAGTAGGATGTACTCTGTCATGATGCTACGCGACCAAAAAACACCAACACAAGCTTATGAAGAGAATCCCCAAAAGACGTCTATAATATCTTGGATTTATAAACAGCTATGCTGGACTCAAGTAAAGTTAAATTGATTTCCGTTCCACTCCTGCACTAATTGAAGAGTGACAACAACACAAAGTTATCCTAGAGAAAAAACAAAATGCCAGCTTTGCCTCTTTGTCTCCGAGCTGATATATTTAAGCTTTAAATTCCTAAAAAATGTCAAACTTCCAGTTTTCCAGCGAGTCAAGAGAAAAGCCGATCTGCCCAACCCGGTATCCAGCTCGCCAAGGTGACAAACTGGTTCCAGCAGGAGAGGTGGGAGCCTAAGCTCCTCCCCCTAGCAACATCCTGGTCTCAAAAATGTCCCCTGGTGTTTCAGCACAAACATGCACACAGCCAATTAGTTTCTCTCATCCCTTTTCTCTCTTTATTCAAAGACCAGGAAGCCCATATAAAAAGGACACATACTGTTGCACACAAGTAAGTTAAACATGAGCGTAACACTAAATCACAAAAGATAAAAAAGGAACAACAAACATAAATGTCTTGCTGTGGTGACTGGTTCATGAATGCATGCTCAGCGTGATGCTCTCAGCTGGGAGGGACACTGTCATCACTGTCTCCGGAGCCCAATTAAAACAGGTTCAGAGACACACACACACTCAATTAAAAAACATACTTAAATATCAGTCAACTGCGGATGAGGTAGCTGCTTTGTCACGCACCACAGGCCACTTACTTTACACAGTTTGGGTGGTTTCCTCGTGCTCTTTTTGCTCATCACCCATCGGTCACGTTCCTAAAGGCAAACAGACAGTTGATCAAGATCAGCCTGACAATCAATACAAAACTGGGATCACAATATATAATTTAATAACATGTATAAAAAGAAAAAGAAAATGTAGTGATAATTGAGATGATTCAGTCATCTATGAACATGTGTCCCATCCCATTATGAAACAATCTTTGATTATTTTCCAGAACATTTTCCATGTCATATGTTAAAAAACAGCAACCCTTGACACACATTAAAACCAATTAGAATTTGGATTGATTTCTTCACAGAGTGTTTGTGTAGAAAAATAAAGATCTGACCTGCGTGAGCTCATCGATGATGCCGCGTTGCTCCATAACCTGCAGCTTTAGGAAGGCCACTTCCTGTTCCTCGTGGGCATGGCTCAAGTCTGTCAGCGAGCTCGGCCGCTTCAGCTGGGACTGAATGGATTGTTGCTGTGGGGGGGGAGGCCGGGAGGAGGCGGCTTTTTCCTTCTAAAAGGGGAGCAACGGAAAGAGAGGGGTCACGTTGGGATTGTTTGGGAAATGATTTCATGCTTCTCCTCAGCTAGCGAGTAGAGGGGCCTACTGCCTTTTGCGTGGCAGAGAGAAGAGGGAAACAAGAGAGTAGTGGTAGTAAAACCCACCATCTGGGCGTTGTCTCGGCTCAGGTTCTTCAGCTTCTCCTCCATACGTTGCAGCGTTTGCAGCAGGTCGTCATTCTTCTTGGACAGACGCTTGTTCTTCTCAAACATGGGCTTCATCTGGCTCTCGGCCTCCCGAACGCGCTTCAACTAGACAGAGGGAGGAAACAGGGAGGGGACACAATGTAACCACAAGTCTTCCAGCAAAATTTCCCGTTTGAGCAGGAGAGGCAGGATGAAGGCTGGAGGGCATACAGAACATTGTGTTTTAACCCACATCTCATTAGGTTTATAAATGTGTGTATTAATGTACACTTAGTGTAACAATGTGTGTGTGTATTTTCATTCCTATAAATGCATCACACTGCATTTATTTACTTCTGTGTGTGTGTGTGTGTGTGTGTGTGTTTGGGTGTTTTTTGCATCCCCATCATCACTGCATGCGTGCGCCTCCGTGTGCGTTAGTGTTTCTCACGAGTTCATTCCTCTCGTCGGCCAGCAGTGCATTTCTATCCTCCAATTTTCTGATGACCGAGTGGAGCTCCGCAATCTTCAGCTGGAACCTCCTCGTGTCACGCTCCTCCACCTCCTGTGGACCAAAGGGGACAGGGGAGGAGGAGGAAGACAAAAACTAAAAAAGGGTACATGCAGGCAGGTAATTGAGGTGGTTGGGAGAGAGGAGGTGATGGGATGAAGGATGAGATGCTGTGCAGGTGTGACTCAGCGCACAGTTACAATATTGTCTATATGAGTACTCAAGATGCATTATGAATAAATATGTTAAATGATGAGGTGGGTTCTGCTATAAAGACTAATTCAAGAAACAAAAACTGTTTTTTTTCAATGTTTACTTAAATATTAAATCCAGGAATGAAGAATCAGATTTTTATGTCATTAAAATACAATCTAAATCCCTATGCGAGTTTAATAACTTGAATCCCTTTAATTTGGTCTTGTGCATGTAACGCGAGTCTATCTAAGAACGACATGCACACCTGGTTGCCAAGCGAGTCCGCATTGTCGCCCAGCCCCGGCACCAGCTCTCTCTTCGGGCTGCCGTGGTTGTGTCTCTCCGCCTCTCGGACCTGACCCAGCTGCTCATCCAGAGCGTCCTTCTGCAGCTGCAGCTTCTGGGCGTAGCCGGCCTGCAGCCCCAGCTCCTTCTCCAGGGCACACATCACCCGGTCCTTCGCCTTCAGCTCATCCATCTATCAGAGGGGTGGAGAGGTGGTGGGTGGGAACACTGAAGTGAAATTCCAGTTACACCACCATATTAATACTACTGGAAAAGCAATAATATGTAGTTCATATATTTTTCAGGTGAAATACGAAATACAAAAAAATGTGTGTGTTTTATGGAAAGTACATTGTACTTCTGTTTTATTCATGTGCAAACAACCAGGTTTAGCATGATTCCACTTTTAACCTTAAGACTAACAGTGGCTGCACAGTTAGCCTAACAAGATGCATAATCCTTTAGCCGTGAACAGATTAAGAGGGAGGCAGGCTTTTTACTTTTAAAACACAGCGCTCCAGCTGTAATTCATTTATGAAGCTTTGCTCTTTCCGTGACTTCTTCTGACTTCCCTCGGCATCTTGTTCCTCAATTCTGTTTCTTTCTGCACCACCTGTTCTCCCTCAATGAGCCGTGTTTAAATATTTTACTACACTGCATCGAGTCGCTTTTCTCAAACATTCCTTTCATAAACAGTAACACTAAATGGAGCCTTAAGGTTGTTAATGAGTAACTGCAGAAGGTACACACAGACACAATTATTAACCTCTAACTAACTCTAGTGAGGTCAGTGTGATAAGACGCAAGAAAAGCAGAGACGATGGACCTTTGGTGATATTCAAATGCGGTTATGGCAGACAAGGAATATGATCTGTAAATTAAATGACCAACAACTATACCGTCAATCATGTCTTACGGACATATTTTAATACATCAGCCTTCATCTAAGGGCTCGTGGCCTCATCCCTTGGAGATGAGACATACTGTAAGTTGTGTCTCTAATGTGTGTCGTCCCAGCAGCGTGCCGCCTCACCAGTCGGCGGATGTCTCGCTCACAATCCCGTTTGATGCGGTGCATCTCATCCTGGTGCTGCTGGTATGCGGTCCGCAGATCTGCCGCTTTGGCTTTATCGGCCTGCAGAGCATTTGCATGCGCCTCGTCAGCTAACTTCCTGGCTGTCTTTTGCTCTTGGATCTAAAAAAAAAAAAAAAAAAAAAGGAAAGACAGAACACATAAGCCAATACTATTGATCCGCAGTAACCCCTCCCCCCCAAAAAGAGAGTGACACCCACACACATAAACAATTGTCCTATCCCATTAGACAGTTGTAATGATAGATGTCCTGTTTGTCGACATCAAAACAATAGCTTGGCAACAGGCTTTTCCACCCTGTTTCCTGTTTTCCAAATTCACAGAGGTTTAGACAGTCCCACATCAACACACGCACACACACACACACTCTGACACACAATGCCCTCGGAAAATACCCAATCTGCAAAAGCCAGAAAGATTACAAACAGCTCTAATTTATTGGAAGCATTGCAGACATGGCTTGACAGTGGAGTTAAGAATAATAATTAATAATATGGATTGTATTTGTAACCCACTTTTCACTCAATCAAATGTCAGATGGCCACAGCGCCGGTAGATGGGGAATAAAAGCAAAAGCTAAACAAACTTTTGATTCCTGAATTAAAAGGTATTTACGACAGTCTGAAACCTAATAATAATAATTGGGTGTATTTAATTTCACAAATACTAGTGTCGCCTATACGTGCTCTGACCTACCTCCTGCTGTAGCTTTATCCTCTCCCCATCGAAAGCCCTCCTGGCCTCCTCCCGAGCCTCCACAAGTAGAGCGTTTTTGAGCTTGTCGGCGGCTCCGTCTCTCAGCGCGTTAACGAGCCCCTGCAGCCTCTGCGCCTCGGCATCCTTGATCTTGATGGCCCGGGCCAGCTCCACTTCGTGCTGCCTGGCCAGAGTCTCGCGGGCAGCCGCTATCTCGCGCAGCTTTTCCTCGTGGAGTTTGGCGCGCAGGTCAGTGAGCGCCACGGCATGTTTGTGCTGCTCGAGCTCCCGAGCCTGCCGCTGCTCCTGGAGCCGCTCACGGAGCTTACACACCTGGGAGAGGGAGGGATGCATTAGAATTCAGTATACCTGTCATTATCATACTCATCACAGGACCCCAGTGTGTTTGTGCATTGCCCCATCACTGTGTGCAGCACCGGGATGACTTCATTCAACATATTCCTTAACGGAGAGCAGTTTGCACCTAGAGAACAGTTATATATTTGTTTTCCTTACACATTCCAACTTGCTTTCGCAAGATATGACTTGACAGTAGGACAGTGTGACATATGGCGTTTGTTTAAAGCAGGGCTTTCCCTCGGTAGACACTGTCTTTAGGGATTGTCACTGCTATAAGTACAACTGATGCAGAGAGGTGATCTGCTTTTCTGAGACAGCCAGGGAATAAACAGCATGCGGGCGGGCCATGTGTCCATTAATATCACATGGAATTGGGAAGAAATATTAACATTTAGTCCAAGGACTAAGTATAGTTTGGCTCCTACGGAGTGCACCGTCATCGCTATAATCACAGCTCCAACCATTGCTTCTTAATAAGTAGTAAGCTTTCTACGTCCATGGTCATTATTTACTTTTATACACCTCCTCCTCTGCCTCACCTTGCCCCGCTCTTGCTGCAGCTCTATCTGGGTGTCCAGGATTTTGCTCCTCAGTTCCTCGCTGGTGGCCTGTGCCGACTCGGTCATCCCCTCCGATTTATCGGGCTTCCTTCCCTTCTTCAGGGTTGGGGCCGCAGAGGGCGTGGTTGAGGACATCGCACTACGGCCGCACAATGAGGAAATGAGTAGAGGGTCAATGGCTGGTCCACCTCCATGAGAGGCCCTGCTTCTTCATCCTCATCATCATCATCATCATCATCTCGTTGTCCCCTCTACATCATTGCTGGAGGTTGGCGAGTTTCTTTTTGAGAAGGAGCAACGGACAAACAGAGAGAAAGAAAGAAAGTGTGAGTCAGTGGTTAAAAACTGGGTTACACCAAACTACTCAATGCACTGGACCCGAGCCACATGACGCATTACAGCCTGGGGAAAACAGACTATTTTTGGGGCTAGCATTCACACTCTCTTCTGTACACGCGGCGTGGGCCCTTTATTACCACCTTATTCCAGTCCCGGGGCTGTACGGGGCCGCATAGTGCATGGAAATGTGTGCGATGGTCCCGGGCCTCTCACCCCAAAGTCCTCTTTAAGTGGAATAATACATTCAACAATTGACCTGAAAGATTGATTTTCTACAGATCCTGTGATCTGTTTCTGTACCTGCTCACATATCATACAGCGGGACTACAGTACACTAAGCCCCTGTGGATCCTAATTACTAATACTCACATATCATCACTCCGCTGCACTGAAGGTCTACTAACGGGGGTCAAGAGAAGTCATGCAAATTTTATGAAGACTTACTTTCTATATTTTTCTATTTTTTGTGTTTTAAACGAATGGCTCAACGACTGAATATTTGGACCAGGAAACGTGCAGTTGCCTCAATTGATACTATTTGATTCTTCCACTTAGTTTGTTTGTCTCAACCTTCCCATTTCTAATAATGCAACATTTACTGGAGAGTGTTAAGTGCAGTTACACAAAACCCCAACAGCAGCAAATCCTCTCAAATGAAAGCTAAACAAGAGAATTATTTGATTATTGAAATAGTCGCCACCAATAAAGTTATCATCGATGAGGTTGGCAAAGCCTGAAAAAGGTGACACCTTACTGAAAAACAACAAGGCATTGGGATGTAAATTGATTAATAGTTTTCTCTTTACTCTTCACCCTTTTTCCCACTGAAGGCTGAATTTTGTTGTGTGACCGACCATATTTTGTCCATTTATGAATTTGTTTCTGGAGTGACACACAATCCCCGACTTAAAAGTAGCCTTTTCCCTGGAATTATGGTTGAAATGCACTTATTGTAAGTCGCTTTAGATAAAAGCATCAGCTAAATGAAATGTAATGTAAGGTAACTGTAAACCAGTAACCTTTCAATTATATTGACTATCTAATAAGTAATGGGGCAATAAGAGCACTAAAACAGCAGTGCTACATGGGCCTCCATCGTTTCCAACACACACACATTACCAAGCAATCATACATCCTACACAGATGGCAAGAATAGTTACCAAGGCAACCAAAAAACTCTTCTCGTGGCTCTCGAGGATGATGATGGGAAGGAGGAGTGTCACGGTGGACTTGGAACAAACAGAGACGCACACAAGTGGCGCCGCAGAGGGGCCTCACGTTTGAAAAAGAAGGGGAAAAAAAGAACACGCACGCACAAGCACACACACAACGTAGTTATCTGGTCCAATCTCTGAGCCGCGGTTGAGAGACAGACATGGAGCTATGCTTGAGGGCAAGGAAGCTTTCTTCCGCATGAGGCACACACAGTCAAACATTAAAAGCCCAATGGAGCCAATAGGAGAGGAAGAATTAGGAGCAAAGGGGAAAAACAAATAACATGCAGACCTCTATACCAGAGAGGGGAACCAACCTCCAACAACCCCCACCTCCTCATCCCCCTCCTACATCCCTCCACCCCCAAATGCTGGCATGGTGAATAGTGATGGTTACTGAGCGGAGGCAATCAGTGATCTCCCTCTCATTCACAGAGAGAGATAGAGAGAGATCCTTCACACACAAAGCGAGCCCCGCAACAAGCACACACTCTCTCAGTCTCTCACGGAACAACTGGAGACCGATACAACTACGCACAGAGGATCTCTGCACTTATTCACATCACCAACAGACACGTCTTTATACGCAGGAGATCAATAGACTTGGCTCACATGTGTCAGGGAATTTGCAGACCTCGTTTACGAGGACAAATAATTGTTTTGTCGCACACTTGGCCCCCTGCCACCGCTTTAAGCGGCGTCTATGCATGCCTGTGCCGTCACCGGAGACCAAGCGGGCCCACGCTAAAGCAGCCAGGGGGGCTGGATGGTTTCCCTGGTTTGTGTTCACCTTCATCGCTTTATCAATACCGAAAGTCCACGTTCCATTGGGATTCATGCCGTCAACCACAGTGTGCAGAAAGTCCCCTCGGGACACGTGTTCCCAAGCTGGGAAGCCAGAAGAGTTTATAGGGGGAAGTGGGACGTTTTATTAAAAAAAAGGGGGCCCCGAGAGGCAAGCGCCTTTAATATTGGTTCACTAAAGCAAACGGAAGCCGGCACAACAAGTGATGCACCTTCAAGTACCTCATGTAATCCCCAAAAAACCATCCATTAGAGAAAGCTAATGGCCCACATCAAAGAGTCATCACTGAAGCTGCAGGCACCCACACATGGTCCAACAAAATGGTTATGACTCATCAATTCAATCACAAGACATATTTTGCAAAAGGGCTAAAGAGAATTTTTGAATAAAGTGCCGCTCCCAGGCTTATTGGACTGAACCGGCTGAGACAAGGGAGACTGCAACCGAGACGTGATGAAATAATTGCAGCTGCTGAGGAGTTTCACAACTAGGTTATAAGCGTTGTATAACCACGGCTTTATCAATGGTACCCGGCGACGACCTCCTGATGAAGGAGCAATGATCCCTTCCCTCCCCCTTTCAAGTGACGGGCCTGTGACGTCAGAGGGTCACAGATGGGAAAAACGGAGGAAGGAAAAGTTACTGAATTCATTAACTGGATTTGAATTCATAATTGCAGTTTGTGGTGGCGGGCGTGGTTTCAGCTCGGCTGCAGGTGGGAGAGAGGGGGAGTGGCTCGGGGAACAGTGCCAGGTGAAAACAATAATCAGCTGTTGGTGATTGTGTGTGTGTGTGTGTGTGGGTGTGTGTGTGCTCGCCGGCATTTAAGTAATGAGGCGGGGACGAGCGAGGAGAGACGGAACGACGAGTGAGCTGGTCGCCGGTGTGATTTCGCCCTGAAACAAACAAAGAAAAACTGATTGTACTACCCGACCCTGGCCTCAAGTCCCTGTGTCCGGAGCCCGAACAACCCACATTACGTACACAGTTGTAGCCGCTTCTTGCTGCGTGAAGCCAATGGCAATCCACTCACTGCCTTTTTTTAAACGTTATAAAACACAAAAGCAGGTATCCAACTTTAGGGGGTATAGTCTGTCCGCTGGTGCCGTTTTTTAATTACAGACTTTTTTCCCCTGCCGACCCTGTTATAATGGTAAAAAGGAAACACTGGAAATGTAATGTACTGTAAGGCTAACTTTGTTCTTTGTCAAAGGTTATTTAAGTATTAAACACTTTATACGAGGTGAAAGCGGTTGGGACGTGTGATGGTTGCACGTTTATTACACACACACACACAGACACACACAGTTGGACCACCTCAAAGCTAGGCAGATCACACACACTCACATAGTGTCAAACATTAACTAGACTTCAGTGAGACATACAGGCCCAATAAATAGTTAAAAGAGCTGCAAATGGAAGGCGAAACAAAGACGCATTTCTTCTGTATTCAGGTTATAAACCAACAGTGAGGGACCGACTGAGATATACTCCTTGTGCACATTGCTTACGACGCCTCGTAGGCTTATACTTGTATCTCCACACAACACGCATACAGTCTCATGGGAGTCATTTTAGCATCAGCAGAAGGTAGGCTGTCAGAACGTGTGTAGGCCACGCTCCAGACATCACTCCACCACCCAAACACACACACACACAGCAGTCGAGCAGTTGATACTCCAAAGACACTGTAGAGATCCCACCGAGAGACTGAGTAAATCAGCCTAGTGCAGAACTAGTGGAGCATATGACCTACAAACTGCTATGGCAGCAGAATGAGTCTAAGTTACTGACCCAAATGACTAGTCAACCCAAACATATCAACAAGACGTGTCTCACTCTCTCTCACTCTTTCTCCAGCACGGCGTCTCTTTCAGACTTCTTCATGCCATCGTTACACCTGGTTTGGATCGATACCTTTAACCTTTTCATTTTGGGCATTCATCACTGGAGGTGCGTTACCATGGTCTGTGCGCACACGTGCATGCATGCTTTTGCACGCATGGTTGCAGCGATAGCCTCTCCCCACTCAGTAACACATGACAGTGCAGTCAGTAATGAGTTTACCCTTGCCCCTCTATCTCTCATTTTAACTACACAGCAAGCACATTACTCAGCAATGGCTGGAGACTAATCTATGGTTTACACAAACATGAATAAACGGTGCAGACATTTATTCATCTGGACCAGTCTATGCATAAATAATACCCTCACGTCTTTAAGAAAAGGTTATAAAAAAAAACAAGCAAAGGAATAAGTGAAATATGCACATGTGGGTATACTGCACAGGGATTAACCAGGAGGCAGCACTTTGCTCAAAGCCCTAAGTAAAGCACAGGAATGGAAAGTGAGATTATGAATCAGGATAAATGGGATGAATTAAATTAGGGAGAGGAATGTGGATTAGGACAGGGATAAACAGCACTCCCATTCATTGATCTCATGCCTCTAGAGTAGAGGTGGAGTCTTGGGTCGCAGTCAGGGGGAAGAAACAACATTAAACCATCATAAATACACAGTAACACACAATAACAAGAATAGATGTGCTCCAGTATCTGCTGCTTCACTTCAAGGGAGAACACACAACTAGCACGGCGTGCCCCGCGTGCAGTCTGATCCCACTGGTGTGAGGGTGCAACACATGTCAGCTGTCCACTGAGGCTGATTTAGGAGCCTCCTAAAGTACATGCAAGGCAGAGGTCTTGGGGGGAGGGAGGGTTGTTTAGTGCAAAGTGGCCAGCTCTCTAATGAGCTGTCAAATGGGAGATTACCGGGTAAAGGGCTGCTGGAAGGGGCGCTTGTTACACTGCTGACATCCCGCCCGTCCGGCTCGCCAACCACACCCCACGGGGACATCATCCACGGGTGTGGAGGGGGGTGGGGGAGGCTGATGCTGATGCTGCAGCATCCTCCGTCTCAGAGGTCGGATGCCCATGCACTCAGTCCCTCGGTAACATATTGGTGTCATGGGGCATTTACCCCGTGTTGCACCGTGAGAGGGCGGGCGGAAAAGAGGGAGGGTGGGGGGGGTGCAGTAAAAGCAGTTGAATATCATCCATTATCATCGCGTTTCATACTTCCTGTCAGGCCGACGGGTGGAGTCGATGAGCGGGGTCCCGCGGGCTCACGGTGCGGACAAAACGCCCCTACGTGTGCGTCGCTATGAGACTCGACGCTGCAGCCGGAAGCCCAGTGTGTCACATCGCGAGCGGCTCCCCGGCCGTTTAGTGCTCCGCCGGGCGGAGCGAAAAACGCATGACGGTTCGACCCCGTGGGAGGTATCTTTAATATTGAGAAAGAAAACCCGAGTGAACGTTACCTGGAATGGAGGTGAGGTGGCGACAAGTAGTCGCTGCTTGACGCTGGCGTGCTTCACGTTACATCCAGGAAGGGAGGCTGGGCTTGTGGCGCGTGGAAGGGATGAATTAAAAAAAACTCACCTCTGAAAAACACTAACTGACAAACGGCTAACAGCGACGCGTCACAACTGTATTCCTCGGATATTACACACGTGTTCCCAGCGGTGAACACCACGACGGAAGTTGTGTTTCCACCCGTGATGTTGTCCTCTAGCTACAAAGTGGATTCCGCTTCGGGCTTCACGACATCTTTTCGTCCCACGCCCACAAACACTTGAGCGCCAGCGTGACGTCACCCGTTCAAACACACGAGTCGAAAGAAGAAGAAAAAGAGAGAGAGAGGGAGAGAGAGAGAGAGACGCCGGGCGGGCGTCGCCGAGCAGCGTGATAGGAGCGCGACACCTGACTGCGTGTACAAGAATGACACCGTGTGCGCGGTCGGTGCGTGGACACGCAGCCGGTGCGGGAGGAACGTGCGTCGTCAGTGCGCAGGGGTGTCGGTGCCATACGTCCGTGGAGAAAGAGAAAGCATAGGTAGACAATGGAAAGGCGGAGAGACGATGTTGTCAGTAAGAGAAAATGGTAAACGAGCAAAGGATGGAAACAAAAAGCCGGCCGATAAATGATTTCACAAGTAGTCACCTTGATTAACATGGTATTGAACACCCACTGAATCAAAGTATTACACTATACATCTAAAGTTGCCAATAATGTCTGTTTTTGTCTTCGCTGGGTTTTTTAAATGTTTGTTCCTGTTTAACTGAATTAATAAATATACCGTTTCACTATATTGTTTTAATTAATTATCAGCCCATTGCGCAGTGTGTAATATTGACTGCACATGGAATCATGATGCCAACATATTATAATATCAGGGTTGCTATGAATTTTGCAAGGGTATTAAAGATGAACCATAATCATCATTGTCATGCAACCTCCCTGTATCTTAATCTGTAACATAAGTAAGTGAATGATGTATTGCTTCACATAAATGTGCCGGGCCTCCTGATTATTTATCAGGGACAATATGACTAGTCAAATTATAGAATTCTGTGAAGAAAAAAAATCCTGACAACATGAAAGCAGTGTGTATGACCCAGATACTGGAGGATGCATTACTTACGCACAGCTGCCTGCCGCTGCCTCTCCACACAGTGCCTGCCTGTCGGCCATTCACAACTCTCTCTGTGGCTGCAGCACATCCTCTCTGCTGCAGGGCAACACAGGTCACAGGAGCAACCAAGCCATGGATGAGTTTTTAATTGTCCAAACATAATGCCCTCTCCCGCAGTGGTCATTCACTCATTCAGAACCTGTGTACTAGGAGGGGAATTTCTTTCAGGTTGTATGTGGTTATGCACTTCATATATGTATGTGTGTAGGAGTGAGGTAGAAACAGACGTTATGTTAAGGGGGGGGGGGGGGGGGGGGGTGGGTTGAGTATTAAGCTGTACTCCATTCAGGTTCCTGCTGAGGCCAGCAAACAGACATCCAGATGGAGAGATAAAGTGAAAAAAACATTGTGGTTGCAGGCAGAGAGAGACGGGAAGAGGGAGAGATGTGTATCCTGCCTTGTTTTGGTGTGGGATTGACTCAGAGAGTGAATGTATGTCAGAGTGCTGTAATGAGAGGGGTTTAAGTTGTTTTGCCTGAGGTATTTTCACTGTTTTACCGCAGCATGGTTTTTTATGAGTCTGCCGTTTTTCTACCCTTCTCTCTCTCTTTCGCTTTCTCTCTCCCTCTCTCTCTCTGAACAGGACAGATTTCCCAGAAGAAGGATAAAGGAAACTTTATTCTATTTTACGTCACAATAACCTCGTGAATGGGCCGGGTGATGGCTCATCTGCAGATAATAGAACAACATCAAGTGCTATCAGATTCAGGCTATAATATTGGTGATACCAACATGTAAAGGGGCGGTACAGGTGAAAAGCATACTTCTAAGAGGAGATTTTGTGACTAGGCTGGATTGTCAAGTTATTAACATGCATCTCAATCATCAGCAGGAGAAAGAAACAACCTCTAGTCGGTCAGAGTTTTTCCTTCTCTTGGGGTAATATGAGGAGTCACTGTTTTATTAAGTTAACATTACCATCTTAGGATTTCTGCATATCAACGAGAGCTGTCTGTAATAGGCTTATCGTATTCATGACTGCTGGCAGATTAAACGTATTAGATGGCCATTTGTATTCAGAGAGGATCAAAAGAGGCCCACTTATACGGCATTTATCTGAAGCACGTAGATAAAAGACATTAGACACTTTTGTATCCGTTTACGGAGCCAAGCATCAAACTGACCTATTTTCCACGCTCTAACCCTAACCCTCCATTCTGGAGTGCTTGTGGTGACGTACAATTTTCATAAGAAGGTAATTAGGCTTCGCCGAGCATGAGTCACAACTGTTACTCACATCAAAATCTGAGCCTAATGTTCCATAGGGCATCTCCAAAAAGTTTACCTCACAGCATTATTAGAGCAAGACACAACCTTGTGTGTGAAGTGAAGTTTCTTTGATTTGTAAAAAGTGCTTCAGCCATGTTAACGAGGGGTCTTCTGTGTCTGAACGTCCGGGTAATGTAAACTGTTGTAACATGTTCCATTAAATAGTCCAGGCCCCACCCAGAATGAATGTAGCATTACAGTGTTGTTCCAGTGGTCTGAAACGTAGAATAATAGTTTTGTAGAATTTTCAATTTGATCAAAATGTAACCATGGTAATAACATGATTGTGATGATGTGATTACATGTCTGTGACCACTTTGTGAACCATATTCCATGTTTTCCATGCCTAATTAGTGTCATTCTTAGGACATGAACTGAGTCCCTTTCACGAAAGAGCCTTTTTTAAAGCACAATTAAAGCAGACTTCACATAAGTGCAACTATAATGCATGAGATACCCTTTAAGACAAAACACGAGATACCTTTTAAGACAAAACACAGCACATAATAAATCACCATGAGCCCTGATGGTTGTGACTAAAGGCCACATACAATTGTTCTTTTTTATCTTAATCTTCCTCTTTCTCTGCTTCCTTTTGCTTTAGATCACTACACAGAGAGCTGGCAGCTGGGGGACAAGAGCCACAGGAATGAGTTACATTCCCCCACGTAAACAGAGTCTAAGAGTCCGTAACAACAGGCCTCTATAAAAGATGGTTCATGTTCTGTAGGATGATTAGTCAGTGGCACAAACATTACAGTAGTTGGATTAATTTGTAGTCTCCCGAAAGTGGAAGCTGTAGCTGATTGTATAATAACATGTTGTTTTACCCTTATTGTATCATAACATAAACCGGCCAATGTTTCTATTTCGTAATCAGAAGAAATTTACCCAAATGTAGCCGCTGGCTAACATCCGGCACATCCCGTTCCCCAGCAGAGAGGATCTTCAAAGGTGAGAAAAGCTACTGGGATGCAGGCTGTGATCGAAATACTCATCTTCAGCGCAGTCAATGTCCATTCTCGCACAATCCTCCTGGTTGCTATAGTTACTGACCCCACGTCCTCTCCTCCTCCTCAGGTCTCTCCTCCTGTGAGAGTCATTGGTAATGCCGGTTGAGACAGTGGATGAGGCCTGCACTGGAAATACAGGGACAGACGATAGAGGAGACAAACAGAGGGTTGAGTGCAATTTGGACTAACAGTCTATTAGTATGTGTGCCCCTTTTACTATAATAAGTACAACCGAAATACAAGATTTTAGGCTTAGGGTTATCCCCACCTTGAGGGGATACGGAGAAGGAAAGCGAGCTCTTATTTGAGCTGCTTTGTCTAATTTAAACGTGAGTTGCAGCTGTGAGTGCATGTGCGTCCAAGACCATTTCAAAGGGAGTTTGCCTAATATAGATTGACGGTGTGCATGTGAAAGACGAAAACCCGTTCAAGGGTCATGCTTATCCTCTCAACTGGATTGTGTTAATCTAGTAATCAAGAGACATTTGCATAACTGCTTTAGTGCAGCTGCAGTTAAGCAATTATTGCCCCCATATCCTTTTTCCCACAATGTGGTACCTACTTCCATTCCCAGACTTGAACTTTAATCTCCGTCCCCCGAGTCCTGTTGATTATTCTCTCTTTAAATCCTTTATTTGTCTACTCTACTTCCTTCCGTGCCTGGGTCACTCTCTAATAAACTTGAATGTTGCTTTCCTTGTTTGTTTTCCGGGATTCCTGGTAGCACTTTGCGTTGCACATGTGAACAGAAGGCCCTACTCCTAATGAGTTTGTAACGATCCTAAATCGTTACAAACCTCAACTGTTTCACAATGAACGTCACAGGCCTAATCCGCTATTTTAATGGAAAAAATAACTCTAACTTTAGTCTGTTCTGCAGATAATACTCATACTGTGAAGCTTAGATTATGTGATTAAATTAATAGAATAGTCATTTCCCCAAAAGAATTAACTGCATGTATGTATAAGGGCCCCTCATTATTGTTTTAAATGATGGCACATAATGTTTCTGAACTACATTCTCAAAGCTTTAGTGATTTTAAAATTTCACAATATATTCTATTTATCTTAACAATAAGAATACACAATAATTTTGCAATAGAAGCCTGGATCATATTCGTAAACGAAATAGATGACACGTCGCGTACTGCCATCTCCTGGTAGAACATTTGTATTGAGTCGTTCCAAACAGAAAACATAACAATACTGATAAACAATGATTTGTAACAACAAAAACCCTGAATATAGCCCCTATAAACGGGTGATACATGTTTATTCAACTGTAACAACAGTCCTTGATACATTTCGAAGGTTGATTGCTCCTGACTGAAAGAAATGATTTCGACTTCCTGCTTTTACAACCAATCGAAATGCCTCATGAAGCGAGCAACCCGTCATTTTTGTCCAATCAGAATACAAAGTGGGCGCGCTCGGGAACGCCGTGCATCGGGTTCACGTTGAGTTGGACCACGCAAAAAACAACCAGCGGACTGACACGACGGGCTCATTCGTACAACTGGAGAATGATTTGTCTCCCAGTTTAGCAAAGAAACCATTACTCGTGTCTTTGTCCCTCGGAGGATTTATTTGACCGTGGTAAAGGTGAGCGGACAGTAGCGACAGTGTTATTAGCATTAGCAACGCAACCTTTAACGGTGGTTAATGAGGTAATCTGCCTGATCTTTCACTGTCAGCTGTGCGTCGGTTACGTAAAGCGTGCTGCGCCGTGTATGCAGAGCACTGCGTGGGCTGTGGTAAACTAAACGTGGATTTATTCATCCCACTCCACTGGTCTTATTAGTTAGATCGGAGCTCCTTCTTTCTGCAACAGGTCTGTTTCCAGTCAGGAGCACTTTAAGGATGTCACCTTCTCAATATAGCTGCTCAGGGATCACTTGGTGAAGTCCAAAATAAAGCACATGACAAAATGTTTCATACAGCTTCAGCAATACACACATAGATTCGCATTTTAGGATATTAACGGTTTGTTGCATTTAAAAGGAACTTTGCTTTTAAAATAAATGTGTCATGGAGACATTTCAAAAAGCCACATGTTTGAGAGCCACAGGTGTCTCTGTTAGTATTGCGTTCATGCTGGAGCTGTAGGATTATTATCTGAACCGTAAATCATAAGATTATATCAAATATTCTAAACTCTAATTCTTTCATCTTGGACATCCTTTTTTTCTTGAGATTTGCAGCTATGTTGGCGTAAAACATTGATCAAATTCACCAATTAAAGTGTATTTGTATGCAGTGGCACATCAAGCCTTGGTGTATCAATACGTCGCTCTCATCCAAAATATAACCAAAGGTTATCTATTTCACTTCCCCGGCTCATAGATTTAAGCAGAGAAAATTTGATCATATGTTTGTGTACTGCAGTCTGCGTAGTAGCTGAGTGAGTGACAGGTGCATATTAATATGAAGATAGGGAAGGTTCTTTCATAACAGTAGATGCTTAACCACTGGCGTTCGCACAGACTGAACCTTCGTTGTCCTTCATCGGCTCTTTTCTGTCGACCTTCAGAGCTTTATGTTTGACTGATTAGTTCCCTGGTATGTTTTTTCAGCCATGGATCCATCTCTGACTGGCAACCCGGCCGCCCCGAAACCCAGCCCCTCACCCCCTTCCGCCCCGAGGCCAGGCCCTTCCTCCCCTGGCTCTTCTTCCACGACGACCACACCAACCGCAGACCTTCTGCGGCCTAAACTCACCCGGCCAACCGCAACCTCATCTTCGGCCTCCCCTCAGTCTCCCCCGTGTCCTTCCCCTCGTCCATCCTCTCTGTCCGCAGCGCCTGCCTCCCCTGCAGGGCAGCCCATCAGGAGCCCCTCACAGGTGGGCCGGTCTCAGCTCAATGCGGCCTCCACGCGGATTCCTCCGACTGGATTCCCAGTTGCTGGAGCTGCCGCCGTGGCGCAGCCCCCTCCTGCCACACCCGAATCCGGTGAGATGCAAACTCTGAGCTTCATAATCCAGCGTCTTTGCCGTCTCCTGTGTCTGTTCTCCACAAATCAGGGAGGCCAACACTCCCAGTTTGCTTTGTTGACTGAAGGGTCTCCGGGGCAACGATAGACATTCACCACAACATGTAAAGCAGCCCGTCTCACTCTGCTCACTCGAGGAGAGACACCTTTTCGGAGCATTTCCGCTCTGTGAGTCGTGCAGCGGAAGTTCTCATCGTATGAAATGTGTCGGCTGCTCTGGGAATATCACATTTTGATTTGTCTAGACATGTAAATGTGGAGCATTATTGGGAAGTGGGAAATCTAACACCCCGGGCATCCAATTTGGACATTGACTCAGTTCGGTCTCCTCCAAAACGCATGTACCATTTGTCTAGATGTTAAGATCTACGTAATTTGAGCCATGGATTGCATCACCGTGTCAGCGGAAGCTCGCAGCTGCTGTTATTTTTAGGGCCGAGCAGTATTGACGGGCATCTGGAAGTCACCGGATCCAGTTACATTTTCTCTTGCTTCCAGAGGCAGGAAGGCAGAGGCGGACCACCACTTGACAAATACGTATCACTCCCAGCACGTGGGCGTTTGGAATCTTGTCATTTCTTTCCAATTCTGTTGCCCACTTCATTTTTTCCCTTGAATCCAGACACAAAATATTGGACAACTTACTTTACAAGAAGTTTTTCCACATTTCAAAAATTTGAAATTAGTCGAAGTCATCCACAAAAGAGGATGATGATGATGAAAGCAACAGGGCTCACAGGGGCGTTCTTGAAAGGGCAGACGCTGTTTCTGGAAGGATCTGAATATATATATATATATATATATATATATATATACATACCATATATACATACTCTGTTGTCTGACTATCTGGTTGCATTAAAGTTGAAGCCTTTCCACGTTCATCATTTGTTTCCATTCTAGAACTGTAAATATTTTAATCACCATTTTCAGTAACTTGAAATTTTCACACATTCTATTTTAGATAATTTTACAAAGACTGTGTTTTATATTGCGTACCTTTCTGTTGGGGACACCCATGACCTCTACTGTCCTCTGTTTCCTCCAGAAGAGCCGGAGGAGGAGGTCACTCTTGAGGATTTGGAGGAGAGAGCAAAGTCAGGAGACGCTAGAGCCCAGAGCAAGGTCAGCGAACATTGCAACATTGCAAAATACTATTGACTTTAATGACCATATGGTGGGCACAGGACGGATCAGCCAACTAATGATGAATCCTATTTTAAGAAACGCATGAATGGGAAGGACAGGTCACAAAGTCAACAAAGTCCCAGTGATGCTGAGACGTGAAAGTTCTGTCTGTCCAGATGGGGCGTTACTTCCTGGCGCTGGCAGAAGACCGAGACGAAGAGCTGAACAACTGCACGGCGGTCACCTGGCTGGTCCAGGCCGCCAAACAAGGACGCAAGGACGCCGTCAAACAGTTGCAGCGCTGCTTATCCTCCAGGAAAGGTAGCAAAATGTCCCCCCCCCCTCTTACACTTGATCAATGTCCATTAGCAAATTAGCATCATTGGTGGGATGCTTTGAGTCGGTCGGATCAGCCTTCCCAGCTGGTGCTCAGAACAGTTTGTGCCTTTCCAGGCATCACTCTGGAGAACGTCGAGGAGGTGAAGAAGTTGTGCACGGAGACGCGCTTTGAGAGGGGAGTCCGGAAAGCGGCCCTGCTCATGTACTGGAGGCTGAACCCGGAGAGGAAGAAGTCTGTGACTGTTTCTGAAATGCTGGAGAACGTCGAGCACGTTCACGCCGAGCCAGGTGCAGGAGGGTGGGAGGGTTGTCTCCTGATTAGTAGTAGTACACTCCACATGCTGCAGCTTGTTCAAAGAAATGCAGACTGGTTGCATGGTAAGGACAATTGTGTCTCTCCGTGTCTTTATAGGTAAACCCGTGCTGCCAGGTCCACTGAACAGCTCTGCCAAGAAACAGAGGAGAGTCCTGGAGAATATGGTCACCAGTGAAGGTGTGTGTGGTTTGAAATAAAAACCCTGTAACAATTTGTGACGCATTCCTCTTCCCACGTTCAGATCGGCTTCTGATATAACATCCGTGTGTCCGTCTTTGTAGCCAGATGCCAAGTGGGTCTGGACGACTTTGTTGAGATGACCAAGAAGTATGCTCGGGGCGTCCCACCGTCGCCAGTCATGGCTACAGCAGGAGGCGGCGATGATGATGACGACGACGATGACGACGATGACGTGGTGGTGAAGAATCCAGATGAGTTGCCATTACACCAAAAGGTAGGAGGCTCTGAGACCCGTTTGTTCTCCATCGCACTCCACTCTGCAGTGTGTTACTTTACTACCATGAAGGATAAAGGAAAGCATTGAATTATCCCATTGCAACGAGTGAATGTTCAGTATTTCTCTGAATAAGTCCTTTTGTACAGACGCTTTCCTTGTGCTTCCCCCCAGTTGCTGAAGTTCCCTCTGTTCGCCCTGCTGGAGATCAAGGAGCACCTCATCGACTGGGCGTCGCGGGCCGGCATGCAGTGGCTGAGCGCCCTGATCCCCACGCACCACGTCAACGCCCTCCTTTTCTTCTTCATCATCTCCAACCTCACGATTGATTTCTTCATCTTCCTCATCCCTCTGCTGGTTTTCTACCTCTCGTTCTTCTCCTTAATCATCTGCACATTGCGGGTATTTCAGGTGGGTGATTGCTCTCTTTTAAAGACCCTTTTGTATGGAGCTCAGTGGAATCCATTTCCTATTGAACTTGTACATTTTCTTTCCAGAATTCCAAAGCATGGGAAAGTTTCCGGGCCCTGACTGACCTGCTGACGCACTTTGAACCCGGTCTTGATCTGGAGCAGGCCGAGACCAACTTTGGGTGGACACACTTGGAGCCTTATCTGTAAGAATATCTCTATTTACATGGATCCATGTGTAACTACAGCATCTCTGCTTAGCATATTCTTGATGATAAAGTCTTGCAGTTTCTGCTTGGACAGGTTTTATTTTTTCAAGCTTTTCTCTAAACTGACGGATTAATAAAACAAAGATGAAAAGGGGAAGTATTATGATACTAGATCGAGGTGATGAGGAAATACTTCCGCAGCAAAATGGATACATCCTGTCTCTCTGTGTCACAGGTACTTCCTGCTCTCTGTGGTCTTTGTGGTCTTCTCTTTCCCCGTGGCGGATAAATCCTGGATCCCCTGCTCCGAGTTGGCCGCCGTCGCTCTCTTCTTCACCGTCACCGCCTTCCTCAGCCTTCAAGCCTCTGCTCAGCTGTTCGCTCGCAAGGCCCTCCTCGCGGAGGTCCTCTCCGGAGCGTGCTCCCTCACCCGCCTCCTGCCCGCCTCCTTCCCCTGGTTCCTCAGGCTCTTCGGGATGACGTTCCTCGCCGTGCCTCTCGGGGACAACGTGCTGTTGAACCTCGGGTTGCCGTGCGTGCTGTACGCACACCTTTTCTATCTGCTCTTCCGCATGGCCCAGCTGAGAGGCTTCAAGGGCACCTACCTGTGCCTGGTGCCTTACCTGGTGTGCTTCACCTGGTGTGAGCTCAGCTTGGTGTTCCTCAGCAACGCCACCGCCATCGGACTCATCCGCACGTGCGTAGGCTACTGCCTCTTCATGTTCGCCCTCCCCATCCTCTCACTGGGCGTGGCCGCAATGCTCATCGTCCAGCTGCTGCAGTGGTTCCTCGCTCTGGAGGTGACCAAGATGGTGGTCACCTTGGTCGTTTGCTTGGTGCCGATAGTGCTGAGGCGCTGGACCCGCCTCAGGCTCAACCCCGTCCAGCTTTTCCGGTCGTTGTCCCGGAGCAGCATTGTGAAGCTCATCCTGGTGTGGCTCAGCGCCGTGGTGCTCTTCTGCTGGATGTACGTCTACAGGTCCGAAGGCATGAAGGTGTACAACTCCACGCTGACGTGGCCCGAGTACAGCGCGATGTGCGGCCCGCGCGCCTGGAAAGAGGCCAACATGGCCCAGACACAGATCCTCTGCTCTCACCTGGAGGGCCACCGCGTCACGTGGACGGGCCGCTTCCGGTACGTCCGCGTGACCGACATGGAGAACGGGCCGCAGTCGGTGATCAACCTGCTGCCCGTGGCGATGGGGGACTGGATGCGCTGCCTGTACGGCGAGCCGTATCCCTCGTGCGAGGAAAAAAGCGCCGGCGCGCTGCCCGAGCCGCTGCCGGCCCCGGCCCCGCCGCCCGAAGATCCCCTCTGCAAGCTCAAGAAGCTGGCCAAGCACGAGTGTCACATCAAGCGCTTCGACCACTACAAGTTCGAGGTGACGATGGGCATGCCGCTGGAGAGGAAGACCAGGAACGGGACGATCGTGGAGGACGAGGACGCGACCAAGGACATCGTGCTGCGGGCCAGCAATGAGTTCAAGTCCATGCTGCTGCACCTGAACACGGGGAGCCTGGTGGAGTTCAGCACCATACTGGAGGGCCGCTTGGGCTCCAAATGGCCCGTGTTCGAGCTGAAGGCCATCCACTGCGTGTCGTGCGGGGACGCCCGCCTGCCCGGCCGCAGGCAGTACAAGATCGAACACGACTGGAGGCGCACGGCCCAGAGCGCCCTGCAGTTTGGGTTTGACTTCTTCTTCAAGCCCCTCCTGACCGCTCGCCTCGAGGACCGCTCGGAGGCCGCGACTCAGGCGGAGGGGTAGACACCTGGCCAACGCACCTTTTGGGATGAATAAGATGCATGATGATGATGATGATGATACTAGTCAAGGAATATTAATGATTGTATGTAACTCGCGTTAAAACTGTAAGAGCGGGAACGCACACGGAGAGTTTGTGGTAACAGGCCGCTTGAGATCTGAACATGAGAGTGTGTGTGTGTTTTTAGTCGAATGGCTTTTGAGACAAAATACGTAAAGAACTCAATGTAATCACTGCCGGCACGTCACAAACAAACTGATGCGCCACTCCGCTCGGAGGTTGACGTCGGTTTGATTCACAAGTTTTCACACCAGCACAAATGAACCATACGAGCAAACAGAGCTGAGTTTGTCTCTAAACCGGAGAAACAAAAAGTAAAATGGTATTTTTGTCAATAAATTATTTACTTTGTAACACTAACGATGCACTTTAAAAAAAAGTCTAGTCATAAAGTCATCTTGAATTTGTTTGTTCATCGTACAAACACGAGTGCTGAAGGAATTTTGATGTTGCTTATCAAATATTTGTAGCCAAACGTATCCGTATTTACATTTCACAGGTGGGAGCTGCCATTTTTGTGTGTGTGGGCGACGGGAAGAAAAGCTTTTTACAACCAGCTGATGGAAACTTTAAAGCGTTTCCTTTGCAGTTTGAATCATTTAACAGTAGACAGCATGCTGTATGTGCACAGTGTAGTTCTAGTGGGAGATCATTTTTAAGTGCTTTATTAAAAATGGGTGGAAAATGATTAAGAAGAAACTACGCTGAATCATGTCTTCAATCGTTTCGGTTTAAAGCTGCCTTTGCTGTTCTCCCTTCTCCTTCTTTGTTCTCTGCTGTGCAGAGATTTAAAATGTTGGAACATTTGCAGTATGAGTGATGATGTGCTTTAGGTTAGGATGTCACTACTGTTTTCTTTACCCATAAACACCATGAAAACTGATTTTTGTTTGTTTATTTACTACATTATATATTTGACATGTAGTGGAAATCCTAGTGTGCTGGTTTATACAACTGTTTTCATTAATTAGGTTTGGTCTACAAATTTATATCCATCCTAGTTTGCAAAACTCCATATTATATCGAGAAAAACAGGAAATCTCCATATGAGTGGTTGGATCCTGTTTTGCGTTAAACTACTCTAATGATGGACCTGCATTCATAAGTCAGAAAAAACTACAAAATGTTTTCAGATGACGTACTTGGAAGAACATGCAAATTCTCCAATAAATGGGTAAACGCATCCAAAATATACTAAAGTCCATTTAGTTTACAGTCAGTATAGTACGGTGGCCGAGAAGGTTCAGACAAATACAAAAGCAACAACACAAACGCAAACGCCACAACACAACACGAACGCCAAAACACAAAATACAAAAGCCACATCACAACCGCAAATGCCGCAACGCAACACGAACGGCGCAACACAACACGAAAGCGAAAACGGAAGTAGCTGCCCACGGGAGCGAGCGTATTTTGGAGGAACGCCCACGGGAGCGAGCGTATTTTGGAGGAACGGAGCTGGAGGATGCCAGATCGTTTAAGAAGTAAGTGAAACATAATTCCTTACTTTAACTGTAGCCGCAAGGAATCATGTTTCACTTACTTCTTAAACGATCTGGCATCCTCCAGCTCCGTTGTTACGTGCCGACTGGTTTTTGAACCTACTGGTTTGGCTACGCGTTTAGATGTTATTAAGAGAGTAATCCTACTTGGGCAATGTGCTAGAAAACCTGACAGAACTATGTATTTCACGCTACGCCACCAAAAACCAGTTGTCTTGGCTCACCCTGAACCAAAAGATGTTCTTGCCACTGACGATTTGCAATTTCATGATAAGTAGTGAAATCAGTAGCAGCACCTGACAGCTCGGTTGGCCGACGGCGTAGCGCCGCCGTCTTATAAAGTTTTGCTATTTTGCTCGACTGCGGGTTCGAATCCAGGTTGTGGCGATCTTTTAATAAACATATGTTCTTTTATTTATTTCTTTATACGTGGCAGTGATGTAGTGCTCACTTATACAATCATAATCGCTGCATTGGATATGGGATGCATTTTGAACATTTTCAGCAATATGTTTGCGACTGTGTGACGGATCAGGTGACCGAGGCAGACAACATCTGCCGCTGTCGGGGCAAAACAAACACGCACGCGTAGCCAAACCAGTAGGTTCAAAAACCAGTCGGCACGTAACAACGGAGCTGGAGGATGCCAGATCGTTTAAGAAGTAAGTGAAACATGATTCCTTACTTTAACTGTAGCCGCAAGGAATCATGTTTCACTTACTTCTTAAACGATCTGGCATCCTCCAGCTCCGTTCCTCCAAAATACGCTCGCTCCCGTGGGCAGCTACTTCCGTTTTCGCTTTCGTGTTGTGTTGCGCCGTTCGTGTTGCGTTGCGGCATTTGCGGTTGTGATGTGGCTTTTGTATTTTGTGTTTTGGCGTTCGTGTTGTGTTGTGGCGTTTGCGTTTGTGTTGTTGCTTTTGTATTTGTCTGAACCTTCTCGGCCACCGTAGTATAGCAGGGGAAAAATATCTTTTTGGTGTGGAAACTCAACTCAACAATCGTGTGTGATGACACTAGAGGGCGCCTCAGACCACGTGACTATTAATGACCATAACAGGTCCATTTGAATTTCCATAATGACCTGGCAATCAGTCTTGTATAATTATATTGCAATACAAATCACAGCTGTACGCCCATTGGATGCAATTTCTTTGAAATCTTTATTCAGGAAAAAACATATTAACATTATTTATAACTGTCCATTTGACAATTTTGTCATCAACATACATCAACACAAAAATGTGTGAATCAACATTAGTTTGGTCAGGACGTGGTGGACTAATGACAAAAAAAACAGTTTCCTAGAATGAAAGCGTCTGCACATCAGCAAAACAATCAGTGAGGAGGCTGAGTTCCATCTCTCTGTATTTGGAGACGATTCAGATGATCTCAGATGTAAAAGAAAATCATACACGTGAAAAGCAAAGTTGATATATACAGACACCAAATAGGCCCTAGTATTTTTCAAATTTTCTTCTTTTAGAAAATAACATTAATGGAAACATTCCACATTCTTCTTGAGTACAAGCTGATTCTTGGACGGCTTCATTCAGAATGCACATGTAAGTGTGTGAACCAAACACTGGTAAACATGCGTCACTGTCCGAAGACACAAATAAAGGTAGGAGAGCTCAGACATCTATGGTTACTCATCCTGCGCGGGGCCCCGGGGCCCCTGAAGCCTTTGTACAGCTTGGTCTAAATGGTTAAGAAGGCAGCCAAGTCAGTCAGTCAATTTATAAACACCTATGGCTAAATTGGTTTCACATGCAGCATCTCTTTGCTCGATTGTTGAAATGATTTAGTTCATTTTTAAAACAGCTTTTTTTCTTGTTTTGTTTTGTTTTGCTTGATTGGAGTTGTATTTTACTGCAAAGTAGCACGCGACGTAGCCCCGGACCGGAAGCAGAAATCCACAATCAGAGAAGTTTGTAAAAGGCCAGAGACGACATTAATGACTGAAAGGCGCAGTGTGGAGCCGATACAAGTGCGCATGCTCATATCAGGCTGACGTTTGCTTCCAGCTGCAGGACTGCAGATGTTTTACCTCACTAAACGCAGCTCACGGGCGTCTGGGTGCACTTGGGTCGAGGGGGGAAGGTCCTGATTTCATCCTTTGCTCATCACACATTGCCATCATAATCAATAATCAGTAATTGGACGCGAGGTTACAAAAACAGAACGGGGTGCAGCTGATCTGGACGAAACAAACGTAAACGCCACCTTTTCACCTTTACACAAAACAGTGAGCAGGGGGGGGGGGGACAAGAATAGGCTTTGCTCTAGCAAAAAAAAAGGAGAGGAAGAGGAGTAGAAAATAAAATGAAGACACACATGTAAACGTCTCTCTACTCCGGGGGGGGGGGGGGGGGGGTTCTCCCCCTCAGAAGATGAGCTCTTGCAATAAACACAGCGATCCAGAGGTTGACAATGGAGGGATCCACACCTTTTTCTTCCTTTTTTGCAATCCGTAATCCAGGATGTTTCCCTTTCTAGCCCGTTCTAGGTCCTTTCAGCTCTGGGAGGCTGGGGAGAGGGGGAACTAGATGTATGTGTGTGTGTGTTTTCTGACCGAGTGGGCGTTAGGCATATTCCCGTGTGGACGTCTCTAAACGTGTACATTCTGGCATAGCTGTGTGTTCAGGCGTAAACTCGATGGCGTCCACCGCTGTGACCCCCTTCGTTAATGCATCTCGGAGTTGAGTTTGTCCTGGAAGATGTACAGGTTGTTGGTGGCGGCGATGGCGATGATGTTCTCCGTCGGGTGCCAGGCCGTGTGGAGGATCTTCTTGGTGAAGTCCAGGCTGTCCACGCTGATGTCGTCCTTCCGGCGCTTTCCCCCGGCGGCACAGACCCGCCGCGGCTTCAGGACCGCTCGCGGTTTGCTGCTCTCCCGCGAGGCCTCCAGGGTCACGTCCCGTTTGGTGTTGCGGTCGAACATACGGAAGAAGTTGTTGTAGGCTCCGGTCATGATCACGCTGATGAGGAGGAGGAGGAGGAGGAGGAGAAGAGGAGACAATGGATGAGTTCACCGCGGTCCGGACATTGATTTCCTAAACCCGTCTCAAACGTTGCACTGTACTATACTTATATGTTAAAGTAAAAACGTACTGTAAAACAGGTGATTTTGGTACATTGATTATACATAACGATACAGTACAATAAAAACTACCTCAATATTGTACTTAAGTATTTGGGCAAATCCATTGATCATCATACCACTGACTCAGTTTGTCACAAACTTATTCTCAAAAACTCAAACATGTTTTTTCTAAAACAATAAGATGGAACATTCAGATAGAAAATGCTGTCAGCAGTTAGAACTACTAACTACAATTAAATAATTTATATTACTCACTGCAACTGCACTCTATGGGTGCATAGAAAGAATACAGCTTTTCTACCATTACAATCTTCTGACTCTAAAAAGTATCTACCACTCCAAAAAGAAATAAGAGCACAAGTTCTCATCCTGGAAGAAACAAACCCACATCCGGGCACTTCAGGTACCTGTCCGAGCCGTTCCACGCACACTCAAACTTGTCGAAGATGCAGTCGTTTTCATAAAGTGAACACAACTTGCTGCGGAGGTAATCGTGCACCTGCAGGAGAACACACACACACACACACAAAGAAACCATTCAAATGAGTCCAGTTCACAGCTGCTTCACCACCAGGTATCTACTCTGTGTCTGTACACGTAATACACACACACACACACGCACGCATGCATGCACGCACAGCACAGGCAAACCACATTAAATGTGGCCAAGTTGTAACACAAACCTCCCCGAAGGGAACTCTGATGAGACACAACAGCAGCCCTGAGCAATATGAAGGGCCAGGATACATTTTAATCTAAACTCCTTTTCCGTATCAGTAAACCCATTAACATCCAAACCCACCAAGGGCGTGATGGTGTACACACACACACACACACACACACACACACGTGAGGACACGCGCACATCGGCTAACCGCGCTTTTCCCCCTGCTGTCGTTGCAGTGTGTCAGCACCGTGATGCAAGAGGATGAAACCTACACCTTCCGCCTGCAGTCCGCTCTGAGCCCCCTGTTTTCGCATTCTGCATAAAGTCAGCAGTCGATAGTCGCCTTGCAGTCAATAAATAGTCGAGCTGAGGTCGGCTCATGGTTGTAAATCAAATCAGGTGACGTTTTAGTTTCCTCCTGTGGGTCCTTTCTGATCGGGGAGAAATTATATGGTGTCGGTTTTTTCTCCAGTCTGCAGCGTCTCTGATTTAGAGCACATTGCCTCATCTCTCATGGATATGGGCTTATTATTCAAGTGTACAGGAGGAATGAGACTGTAAATTTACCAAAATAAGAGCAGCTTAGCTGGAATATCCCTTTACTCCCTTCAACCTTCTTTTTCATCCACTCATTTACACTCGCCTCCCCCTCTTTCTTCTCCCCTCCTCTCCCCAGACTCCCTCCCAAACCCTCACCCCTCTTCTCCCTCCCTCCCTCCCTCCCTCCCACCATGCTGCATTGCAGATCTAGGTGTCGGGCACAGTGTGAGGTATCCCTCCTTGCCGTCTCACTATATGAGTGGAGGCTCGGACTATAAATAGCTCCAGTGCGTCTTGGCCTCCCACTCTCCGCTGCCACATAGGCCCTCACACGTAAGGCACGCGCGCACACACACAGACACACACACATGCAGACACACACACATGTTCGAAATGCTAAACTGACACACCAAAAAGGAGTTGAGCTTCTACTGCACATGGATCCATACAGCAGATGGGGTGGCCTGTGGTAAGCTCTTAAACACAAGTGATATGTGGGACAACGTGATGAAAAGGAGAACATGCAAAGAAAAGTAAAAGCATCCTTCTTGGTTTTGTCTGTGTGCATTTTCAAGCCCCCCGTCGAGCCCCCCTTCATCTGTATCCCACATAGACGCCACAATGCCTAATTACTGTCTGACAGACAAAAGTTTCTGGTGGTGGTGCATTGACGAGAAGAAGAAGGTTCTGTGGGACAAACGTCCTCCCGTGATTCATTTCTGTCATCAGTAATTCGGACAGTGCTGTCCGTCAGCAAAGGGACAGTGAGTCAGCTGGCTGAAGATTTAATACAGAGCACTCCGCATGCGGCAGGTGGAGTACGGACACCGATGTTTTACAATGGAGCCTGTCGGCTCGGGCTGAATGTTGTCAGCCGACAAAGCAACAACATAAGATTAGAGTGACTCGACAGATGAGCGGATTAAAAGAGTGATTTTGCGCTTCCTCGCCTACTGATCAGTTTAAACCTCATCCCAGAGACAACATCCATCCTCATGTTTTTGCATGTTCATTGTCCCTCACGTCACGCACCTGGTACGTCTCCAGGGGCTTGCTCTCCATGTTGAGGTCCCAGACTTTGGCAGTCAGGTAGTCTCTGGTGAGCAGGTAGCGACCGCTGTGGCTGAACTTCACGTCCGACACGGAGGAGATGATCTCGGAGAAGAAGGAGCGGGCGCTGGGGTCCTCGGGCTCCTCGAACACTGCAGGGGAACAGGAGAGGATGATGGGGAGATGCTGCGTTTTTCAACATCAGCACATCTCATCACAGTCACATTTATATAGAACTTAAAGCCCTTTTAATTGTAATTGTAAAGAACAGTAGATTTTGGGGTTCACTATGTTATGTTAATGTATGAAATAACAGCAAAATATGATTTGGAGGAATACGGTTCCTAATTTTGAAGAATTTATTTTCCAATTACCTCTGGTTTCAGTTGATTAACATTACAAATTGAAAACATGGTGCTGAGTGTCAAACCACTAGAATAACAGACTGTCCCACTCTGAACCATAGACGATAAAGCAAACTAATAATTATAATCCGATATGATGGATTAAGGACCGTGAGAAAGTCTCTGCCAGTTGATTTTTGTAAGCTAAATGAAAAGTCAGAAGAATCCCCAAGTAATTAATATTAGTCCCGCAGCGGCCACAAATAAATAGCAAATGTCTTCCGATAGTTGTGAGTAATTTCCCTCAGATCAGAAGTAAACAGGAGAAACACTCACATTTGGAGTGTTTGTCGCACAGCGCCGCTTCCCTCATGTCACAGAGGCGCAGGGTTCCTTTGCTGCTGCTGTACACAAACAGGTTACAGTGATGGGGGTGAAACTCGGCCGCCGTGATCACCTCCGTCAGGTCCTCCATGTTGGCTGGTTTGATGTCCACGATGTCTGAGAGAAGAGACGCTCGCTCAGGGAAACGTCAGAGACAGTTTTCCTCCCAAGGCGATGCACTTGGTTTTAACCCGATGGAGTCAGCGTGAATTCATTCATTCATTCATTTATGAGTTCCGTTCAATAACTGTCTCAATGAGAAATTAGATTATGTTTGAAGTTCATAAACTACGTACAAAAAAGCAAAAATATGTGTGTATGCAAATGCATACTTAACCACAACAATGTAAATAATTTACAGAGGAAATAAAGCAAACCAATTTAAATGTATCTTGGGGGGATTGTTAGGAGAAAAGTAATTTCATATTCAGACAAACTGTAATATCATAAATCCCGCCTGGGTTGCGGTTGTGCTTGTGCTGTGTCCTATTGAGCTGGATTAGAACTCAGAAAGAGGCTGAAATATTTATGCACCCTTTGAATTATTCATTAAGCTACAAGAATTATATCCCCCCCTCCCCCAACACTGTGCGCCTTTGTGCATTTCTTCATACCTCAAAGTGGGATTTGCAACGTGGGAGTGTGTTGTGCGAGTGTGTGTGTGTGTGTGTGTGTGTGTGCGCTCGCGTCTGTCCTCCCTCCTCATCCTCTCAGCTCGGAATATAACGCCGACAAAAGGATACTGAAGCTGCGATCGGTGATGTCCAGATGCCAGAGGTTGATCCTCAGGTCATCGGCCGACATGTAGGTCTCATAGTCGGAGTTGACGGAGATGGAGTTGACGTGGTAGGTGTGGGCGTTGGCGAACACTCGCCGCGGGCTCACCTCCACCATCAGGTCCATCGGCATCAACACCGGCACCTTAAGAGGAGGATGGAGAGAGAGCAGTTTATAACGTCCGCTGTCACTGATTAGGAGAAGACAGATGGTAACGACACAGACAGGTTAGATTCAATTTAAATAATTCCATTCTATCGTGAATTAATAATTCATGAATTACGTTCTTTGACATATAATAATCCGTTATTGATGGAGCCCTAACTCGCCCGCTTGATGGCAAAATCAAGAGCAAGTTCATTGCGTGCGCTCGTTTGGCCATTCAGAACATGGAATTTGCATTAAAACACAATTTCTTTGACATTTTTCCTTAAATGTGTGTCCTTATTAGCATGTGGCGCAGTGAAGGCACAATCGCCGTATAAACACATGCACTCGGCGTGCACCCTTGGTGTACATATGACCCGGAAATTCACAAAGAGTAAGAATATTACGGATGTTGTATTTCTGCACTGTACAGCTGGGAAAAGAGCGCTTCCCCGCCCTCGGTGCTGCTCTCACGCATGCACCAGTGTGCCAGTGACCCATTTCTGCACATGCAAACACATCTGTGCCCACTGACCCAGTTATTTTTCACAACCAATCAGCATTTATGAATGTTTCAGTGCCTGAAGGAGACGGACAGAGGGACAGATAGAAGTTACCTGTAGGGAGGTGACGGTGGACATGTCCTTGATGCGGCCCCCCTCATCCTTCAGGTTGTAGCCCTCGGGACGCTTGTCTCTCTCACCCACCTTCCACAACTTAATGGTTTTATCTGGGAATCAAAAGGGTGATATTAAGTAATCCGATAAGAACAGATTCAACCTGAAAGCGGTAGGAAGCTATCTGGAGATCTAACATTAGATGTGATTAAATAAATCAGAGAAGGCTAATTATGGAATTTACATCTCAAATTGGTACGTTCGCAAAATAGAGCGGTTTTAAGAGCTTAGTGCGAAGAGCCAAATCATTTCAAGCGATTGAACTCAAAATAAATGACTTAAAAGACAAGCTAATCCAGCGTACTCCAGTCTGTCAGCTGTGGAAGACAGCTTTCGTTTCATCAACAGACAGACACAGAAGGTCTCTATATTACATTGAAAAGGTTCCCAGAAGCATTTCCACAACTGCCGAGGCAGGTCTTCTTTATTTTCCATAACCTGAATCATAAATAACATAGTACTTAAATAAATCAATAACAAGACCCTCAGGGTTAATCTATAGATCTCAGAACACATAAACTCCAATGTGGGCTCATGGTAGACAAACCCTTAATGCACCACAGAATTATGATGCAACCCTCTCGCCTCACTTTAAGGAAACTGTTTTCTGACCTAAGGCAGTTAAGGGTAAAGTCGCTCACCATTGGTGGAGAGGAGGAAGTGCGCGGCATTCTGCTGAGGCAGCCAGCGGATCTTGTTGATCTTCTCCTCGATCTCCAGACTCTTAAGGTAGTCAAACTCGGGCTCGTGGCTCTGGAAGGTGCTGTAGACATTGTACTCGCCCTGGGAGAATGGCTCCCCTTTGCTCTGTGGACAGAAAAAAAAAAAAATCTGCATCGCCTCACATGTACAATCGCAGTCAAACGTAGTCGACTTGATACAACCAACTGTTTATCATTCAATCCAGACTGTAGCTGGAGGGGCCACAGAGTGCGTTCATCACCGCTCAAATGAAAAAGGGGACATTTGTGTGTGTGTGTGTGAACGTGTGCGCTTACCTCCGGCTCCCTCTGAAAGATGACCACTCGGCCCCCCTTGTCCCCCGTGGCCAGGAGCTCTCCGGTGTGGTTGAACTCGACGGTGGAGATGATATCGGCTGCGGGGGGGGGGGGGGGGGGGGGGCAGAGAGGCAAAGATGAGAGGGAGGAACATCATCAGTCGTCTATGTGATCTGTTCAGCCGGCCGACAGTCAACGCATTAACAGGTGAATGGATTTCAATATGCAGATCAGGGTTTGGAATTAAACCAATATAGTGACACAAAGGATTCTGCAATTGTGTGAGGAGGTTTCAGAGAGTTCAGATGACACGGAGCAAACCAAATGTGCCCATCAAAACCAAAGAGACACACAGACACACAGCCGTTTTGGCCCAGGTGTTATCAGTGTTCCAGGGCGACACATTCACAATGACCCACTCAGTGTGTGTGTGTAAGAATAATAATGCACTCTAATTGTGTCCGTAGCGCACTACTCACAGTGCAAAAAGACATTAAAGCATCATTGCTGGGAGCATCCATTTGGACGCTGGCAACAACGTCCCCCTCGCTAGCTCTGTGTCCCCAAACAGCAACACAGGCTTCCTGTGTGACACTGATATGAGGAGCACATTAAGCACTTAGCACTCACTGGCTGGATGCTTTCATCGGACCCTCCTGCATCACACAACACAGAGGCTAATGAAGAGCATGCCGGTGGGATTTCTGAATCTGGTTCAGCGTTGGATGTAATCTCCTCCCTGCCCTTCGGCCTTGTAATCCTCCCTCCACTCTCCCTTTGTACAGCAGATTTGAGTTTTATTTAGACATTTCGATTTGCAGACAGAGATTGGTTTGGAGGAAGAAAACAAATTGGTGGAAGAAAAAAAAATCCCTTTCAAAGTAATTATGAGCCGAGGTTAAAGCAAAGAGGTGTTGTGGTACAAGGAGATTTACCGGAGTTCTTACTCCGTCAAAGCTGTAAATCCAGGTTGATAAAATAAAACAAATCATATGAATGATTATTAGAAATAAATATACTCATTTTCACCTGTAAACCGATGAAATCCGAAGAGTGCTAACCCGTGATCAACCAGTCACAATAAAGACGTATCTCTGCATTGTCGTCGTCACATGACACAAGTACTGGCTCGTGATACAGTAGTGATGCAGATTATTTCGAACTGAGCAAACACGTCTACTCCAACCTGGAACTATATGCAGTGATTGCTTCAGTGTAACCTGAGCAATTCACTTTGTTGCTAGGCTAGCATAAACAATACCGTACAGTATATAGGCATTGATGCATATATTTGTGACTCGTGCAACATAAAACCAGGGAAACTGAATGAAAGCTTCTCGTAGCTGACGATGAAATTTAAAACGCTGTGCAACCTAAAAACACAACCTCCAGGCTTACAGACGAGCTGCCGGCCTGGCGTCCTGCCGTGGCCTCCAAAGCCGTGTGACCTTTGTCGTGTGGCAAATGCTTAAATCTGCTACTGTCCCACAAATAATCAAATACCATCTTCAAAAATGTCAGGTTAGATTTCACAATAAATTCGTTTTTTAGATGTTGCGTTCCACAGTGCTGATAGAAGTGTGTAAAGTGTATTTATTGAGAGTCAAATTCAATCCGAGCTGTAGCCTTGTCAAACTGGTGTCGGCCTTGAGAGTGACAGAGAGAGAGATTTTATGATGGGACGGCTCCTTAATCTCTCCCCTAACAACACCCGATTCACTCTGCTCCTGTGTTACTGGTTTCCATCATTTTTCTGCCAGTCATTGTGTCGTTCCTTGATCTTACCGCAGGGCCTTCTCTATTCTCCAGTTTCAATCCCTTTCTTGTATTTCAGCCTCCCCACCACCCACACGCTCTTCTGTCATCTCTCCTTCCCCAGTTTCTGTCTTTTGCCCCATTTCACTCTCTCATTTGTTTCCTGGTTGTCTATCCACATTCATCTCTCTCTCTCTGTTTCCCATCCCTCCCCCACGGCACTCTGCCGCCTGGCTGTACGTTACGTCTTTGGAGTGGTGCCGTTGCTGGTGGAAGAATGGACGGCAAGGATGGGAAGGGAGGTGGAGAGATGAGGCGCTGGGGCGGAGGCGGTTATGGGGGCTTTCGGTGAGAAGTGGTTGCCATGGTAACAGGCTGAGCCAACCGGTAGCATGCGTACTCGTAACGGTTAGCCGTATATGGCACACGGGTGAAGGAGGATGTGGGATTCATCCATCCGATCCTGGCAGGAAGAAGGAGGCGCGGTAAAAAGATTACGGCATGGCTGTTTGATGCACTAACGAACGTCGCTAAATTAATACCAGGAGAAGGTCCAGATTGAGGAAAAGCAGATCGTTAATGGCGTGATGACCCCTACACATGCAACGAATTCCACTAACACACATACACCAAGCAGCTTTCAATACACACAATCACAAGCGCAGCAAACTGGTACTCACACAGCAAACACATTAACAGACAACTGTGTCTCCACACAGCGCAGAGAGAAAGCTCAGCTAAGCAAAAGCCACAGGAGAGGCACACACCTTTGTCCCTCATTCTCAACCAGCCCTCTCTCTGTGTTTCTCTCTGTCACTCTCATGCGCACGGACACACACACACACACACACACACACACACACTCACACACTCCACACCCATCTGTCTCTCTGATGCTCTACATTTGAAGAAGTACTACAGAAGAATAAACCTCTAAGAGCCGAAAAACAAGAAGAAACAAGAATCATCATGAGTGCTGCGGCTGTGTGTGTGTCTGTGTGTGTGTGAGAGAGACTCTGTTTGGCTGTCGAGCTGTAAGTCATTGTGCGTGGATGAGTGTGCTACAGTGTAGCAAGCTAGCAGTGTCCGTCTCCCACAGACAGTCCATTAGCATCAGCAGGCCTGTCTGACTCATCCCCACACTGCAGGATCTGGGGAACACACTGTGACTGCATGAGCCCACACATACAGTATTACATACAGTATGAGCACAAAACGACACACAAACATGAATGAACACAATGACACAAAAAAAAGCATTGGAAAATATGCAATAACCACACTGATGCCCTGAGAGGTGTTTGGGACATTTATGGCATTTATGGGGCAAAGATGCAAATCGGTTTGGGGAACATATAACTGATGAATAATATTCTCCATCTACTTGGTGCTTTTCTTCTTCTTAAATGGTAAACTAAACAATGCAGTGTTTTGGACACTTCAGTTGACAAAACACGCAGCCTTAGGATGCAAAAATGTATAGATTCATCGATCAAATACCAGGTGTTTATTGATCATTTCAGAATGGTTGATTTGTTTTTTTTACAAATTAAGAGGAGTGCTCAGTGCGAAGAAGAGAGGAGGGATGGATGAGGCTGGTGGTGGAGGTAGAGGGAGGTGAATTTCCTTCTTTCGTTTTCCTTAAGTCCGCGACAGGGAACGAACGGGGGGGGGGCAGACGCCCTACAGTCCCAATTATAGAAATCTTAGGACGGGGTAAACACGGAGCGTTTAAAGCAGGGCCAAAAACACACACGCCTTAAAAGGCAGGACAGGCCACCGCTCGGCAGGAGGTGTGTGTCTGTTTGTGCGCACGCCGCATTTCCTGTGTACGCGTGCACAAGTGTGTGTACTCAATTACCCAGAAGGGAAATAAATCGGCTGGGAGGGAGAGGAGAGGAGAGGAGAGGAGGGAGGGCAAGGGGAACGTAGGGGGGGGGGGGGGGGGGGGGGGGAAGCCGGAGCGACACGTTAAATTGGACCCTGTCCTGCAGTCTTATCTGAAGGAGGAAAACAAAAACTGGGGCATGTGTTTGGAGGTTCACGTGTGTGGAGAGGAGCGATTTAAACCCGGCACAGTGGGGGATCTGCAGTTTCCCCCCAAACACACAAGCAGCAGATCTGTTGTGAGCCAAATGGTTATAGACGCAAACAATTAGAATCAGGAAGCGAGAAGCCTCTTCAGCCTGTGTGAAATACACCTGTAATCCCGCTGTGACATCTCCTGCACCAATACTCAAAGCTAAATCAATTTGTTTTCCCAGCAGATTTGTCAGACTGTAACATTAAAAAAAAGATGATGGGCTTAGCTGGTTTACGCCCAATATAATCCGTACGACAAGTAAAATTGAGAGATTATGTGTCGACAACTCATAAATACTGAAACGTAATCCCGTATTCAGAAATCTCGAAGCCGTTTATTTATGCCGCCTTGCTTATTTTTCCGTTCGGGTTGTGATCAAAGCTGAAAGGATAAATAAATTACACTGGGACCTTTTTTAAATGACAATCCTTGTAAACGCATTCGACGGCTTGCAGAACGAAAACAAGTTTTCCCTCCTTTCAGACACACATCTTAAATGTATCAAAATTAGATGAACTGATAGTAAAATGTGTCTTGAAGAGAGGTAGAAGTAAGACAGGTGCTTTGAAGGGGTGTATTGTCAAACTATTTAAAGAAATCAAAGCGCACACTCATCCACACAGAAAAGCCGACTGAGACGAAAATAAAGAGGACGGTCCAAAAATAGAGACACGCAGAAAGGATGAGGGAGACAGACGAAGAAAAAGCGATACTGAAGATATTTCAAGCTCTCAGACTCACGTGAGAATTCGACCTGATTCAAACTACACACACACACCGTCTTTCAACTCCCCCCCCTAGTTACAGTCGCACAAGTGTGTCCCACTTGGGCCGTGTGGCGCAACTGTGCGACACAGATGTGACCTTTTGGGATAGAAGAGGATAGAGCACACACCTTCAGTGTAAGAGGCAAACGGCTCGGGCTCCAGAGAAAGGGTAGTGATGTCGGAGCACAGGACCTGGATGGGGCTCAACATCCTGGGGGAAGGCTCCAGGGGTGGAGAGGGGTGGACAGGAGGGGCGGAGCTCTTCAGGCTATAGCCAGGAGCAGCCCTGCAAGAGGAGCAAGGATGGAGGGAAGGGAGGGAGGGCAACAGGGAGGAGCAGAGGTTAAGGAGGGAAGGACCGGGGAGGGTGGGAGGGGTTGAGGGTGGGGGACTGAGTTACTGCATCACCACACGTGGCCATGAGAGCTCACCAGAGAATAGAAATACGGACGGTGCAACTTATGCCATAGCACATGATGTGTTCACGTGTCGGGTTCGGCAGGAAGCTCATTGCAGAACATGCAGCACGGACGGAGACAGACAGCTCGGGTTTGAGCGGCCGTCTCCTCCCGGATGAGGTTTTGCAGGCGAGCGGAACAGGAAGCGTGGACGGCGCTCACGTTTCCCCGGAGGCGATTGGCAATTTCGAAAAGAGCACTGACGGCTGGTGGAAGCGCACTTACTTGCGTAAGGGTGTGATGACAAATAATTACCTTTAATATTGATTAACCTGTCGGCTGAAATGTCAAACATAATGACATCGGCTCATCGAAGGTCTCTAAAGACAAAAGCAATTTATAAACGGTCATGTTTGCATGAGCAACAATTGAAATTATTATTATCAATAATAACAGTTGATATATCAATCATGACAATATATATATATATATGTTTAATAAAGTTTTTACAATGTTAATTCTAGCATTTTATGTTTTTCTTGGCATTGATACTTTTGTATATGGTGCACAATAGTTATGGGGGTTAGTGTGCTTGCATTATTTATGACACGGAGACAGTCATAAATAATTCATTTACAAACTGACAAAAGTGTTATACATCAGAATGCTGATGCAATAGCTAATTATTTGTATTATTTCCTCATCCACCCTTGAACCCGATGCTGCTCCAGTCGGAGGTGAAGGTGTAGCAAAGGGAGATGTCGAGGAGGGCAAAAGAAGTTAGAGGAAGAGATGGAGGAGAGGAGGAAGGGAGGAAGGGAGGGGAGGTTTAGGAAGAGCGAGGTTAAGCATCCCTCCCTTGTAGGAGTTAAAGGGCAGGGGAATCCCCACGGGAAGATCCACACACGCACTGAATTATACGCGCGCACACATACACAAACACACAATACCCTCGCACATTCACAGACCCAGGCCAACAAAAACAAAGACATGAATATGAATGCGACACGGACGGAAAATAAAGATGGAAAGACACACAGTAGCTGACCAAGTACATCCAAGCGTTAAATCACGTGCACCCCACTTAGTCTTTCCTCTTTCTCACACACACACACACACGGAGGCACGTTGTGTTTGGGCAGCCTACGGAGCACTGTTGGATAATTGTTTGGCAGATGCACCACTTCAGCACCGGGCAATGCTGCGAGTTGCATTAGAGGACCGATGGGGAAGGAGAGGGAGGTAGTGGGGGATAGAAACGGGGTGGAGGACGGGGGATGGGGTGCACATTGAGGAGGTGGAGGGGGTTGGAGGGGGTAGGTAATGACTCATTTTGTTGATTTGTGACGGAAAATTCTCCATTTCGGTCATTATTGGAGAACCGTCGCGAAATCGACTTTAACAGCACAATTTGTGCTTGTTCATCTGCAACTATTTATCTTCGGGCCGTCCATGTGTTGCACATTCCCGTCGGACCAATCGTGTTCACTGGGGTGATCACCTTGCTGTGAGCTCATCAGCAATTCACCCTGAATAATGTCCGTCTGCCCGTGATGTGTGGAATAATTAATACCGCCATTATTGGTGGGCGGAGACGACCTGTCAATCATATTGGCCAAGCATGAAAATTGGCATGTATATCATCATGGACTGTGGCTATGGCAACGATTTATGGTTGGTGACGGACGTGAGGACGGATTTCCTGCCACTAACCCATCAAAATCCTTTCTCTGAAATGGACAAGACATATTTCTCTTGTGACGTTTGTGTGAGGAAAAAAATGTGCACGGACAAACAAAGACACATCTGTAGACGTCCTTCCTTCTTTTCAGCAATAAGAATCAGTTGCACGCACACACAGGCATCGACACAATCATCAGGCGGCACTACAGGTCTCCCTTGACTACGCTATCCGAGGGCGGGATATTATATTACAGCACAGACACGGGAAGCGTAGTTCCCTTTCTGCAGTGTTACGAGGATCACAAATGAACTCGCAACACGTTCGTGGCCCCCAGAGGATAATTCCAGATTACTAGGGGGAGACTAGGAGGCGTGGCAGACATGAGCCGAGTGTCACATAGCGGAGGCGGGGGGGGGGGGGGGGGGCCTGCAGAAAGGCACACGGCCAAGCTCGAGTCCAGGTGAGATTAGTGGCGTGATTGAGATTAGCGGGGGGGGGGGGGTGTTAACCGAGTTAATAATCCATGTGCTTTATGAGACCAAAATAATTGGTTCATCTGCACAGGTTGTGCTCTGCCGGACTTTTAAAACATTCCCCCCGGGCTGAGAGGCAATACTCTGTTCATTAGATTGGACAGCGTGCGTGTGTGGTTGAATCTGTGATGTGAAAAGGTGGCCTGGTGTGCAATGAATGGAAATCTCTCGCTGTTTTTTTTTTGTTTTTTTTCAGGAAATGTCTGCTGTTACAGATAAAAGAACTATTCTCCCACACAAACAGAGACGCACACACACACATTCGGACGGAGGCCGGATCAATTGTTCCCTGCGGTTTGACTGAATAGCTGTTACACAAGGTAAGAAAGTGGTTACAAAAGCATAAGCAAACAAAACCCCCCAGAAGACCTCTTGTCTACAACTCTGTCTCATCAACACGGAGCTCAAAGAGGATTAGGAAGCCGTCCTTTTGGCGCTGGAGCACACACACACACACACACATACACACACGTTCCCAAAGTCCAATGCGTTGAAACACACTCACACGGCGGCCGACTCAGTAAACATGTTGTGACCTTTAGTCCCACGCAGCTTCCTCTGCCGGCCTCTTACCTTCAGTCACATAGTTGTGGTCGGGGAGGAAGCCGCGGTGGTCGAGCGTCGGGGCGGCGTCAGTGTCTTCGCCCATCAGCGGGGCCGGGGGAAGCGCCCGTCTCGGTGGGGCAGCGTGGTGGTGGTGGTGGCGGCAGAGAGGTGGTGGAGGGGGTGGTGGGGATGCCGGCCAGCACAGCGCCCATACTGTTGCCCGCAGACGCCTCCTCAGCACAAGGGCGCAAGGCCGAGCATCCTACCCGCAAACGGGGAGGCGGTCTGGGACGGTCCCGCAGGAGGAGTCCACACAACCGCTTCTTGAGGGCCAGGCGCAGACCTGCAGGCGGAGGATTGTTGGAAAACAGTTCAAAATCCGCTCAGGAGTGAGCTCGATTGGTCTCTGGCAAGAGAGGAGATCCAGGGCCCGAACCCCCCCCCCCCGCCCACACGTGTCCCGCTCTGCAGCTGCTGGGTCCAGGTGTGGCCTGACTGATGCTACTCTTGCAAACACGCCACGGACACACTTCTGAGGTCTCCTGATGTGAAATGGGAAAAGTCCCTACTTGTTAATGCTCCAGGAGAAGAGAGTAGATGAAGAGGAGGAGAGTGGGGGGAGGGGAGAGAGGGATGAGCAAAGCCCCTGGTTGGTGTATCTGCAGTGCTGCTGTTGCTGCTGCTGCTTCTGCAGTGAACTCACATTCATGGACACACGGATACACACACACACACACACACACAGAGCGGGACTCACACTCACTCACCTATGCGATTGGCGGCTCGCCGAGTCAGGTACTCCTCGGTGGATCCTCCACGAACAACGTCTCCCTCCTCGCCGGCCGGGTGACTGTCGCTCTCTGGTTTCTCAGCTGTAGCAGTGTGAGGAGGAAAATCCTGCCGGCCCTGCGTTCTGCTGCAGTCTGCGCTCTGGCGTATGTGTGAAAGGCGGACCGAGAGGTAGAGAAAGGGGGAGGGAGAGTGAGTGAGAGAGAGAGAGAGGATCTGTCCTGCTGCGCTGGTGGTACGTGTGAGATGCATCAGAGCAGGCCCCGCCCACTACTTGGCCTCAGCCTATCCTCACTGAGCTGAGATGTGCACGACCACTGACTGCAGGTGACTAAAATTGATGGAGAGACGGAGAAGGATGTCTTATTTTTTCTATCTGCCGTTGTTCAGGGATTGTGTTGATTTCTATGTTGCTTTTTTTGTGTCCTTGACAATTAGATAGAAAAAAAAGGAACAGAGGGAGGGAGTGGGTGGGTTGAAGAGCGGAACTGGCAGTATCTCATTGGGCGGTGAGTAATGGGGGGAGAAAGGAGAGAGGATGAAATTAGGACCGTTTCACTTGACTGAGTGCTGAATATGAGCCGTGGTACAGTGACCACTGGAGGATTTATATGGAGAAATTATTCAATTAGCGCACACACACAGGAGAATACATACAACAAACAAGAATAATCTTAATAACATCAGGATAAATAGTTCAACCATATTGCCTGGCACGTTGCGAAATAACTGCAGACTGCAGGAGCCATACTTAAATTCACACACAGCTTTGGTCAGCGTGGCGGCAGCGTGACATGCTGCCAGTGACAGTTGGTGCCATCACTGGTGCTGGCTGTCTGCCACCAGGCTTTAACCCCCCCCCCTCCTCTTCCCCCACAGTAGGGAACAAGCAGAGAGGTTTATCTGACTTACACCAAGACTGCCAGTAGTGCCTTCCCCCAACTATGGGCAACGCTCCACTGGCATATTCTAACTGCCCCCTGCCCTTCTAACTGCCCCCTGCCAGCCTAACATCCACCACAAAGCTCCCTGAAGCCCACCCACTGTTTACCACATATAGCTACTGTTCTATCACTGCTCTACCTATTCAGCCCACCCATATGCCAGCTAAATCCCCACCCCAGTTAAATCTATAAACCCATAAGGTTTGGAGTTTAGCTCTTTCTGAAGGTCCCATCAGTGGGACATTTGACTCATTTGCAGAGAGGCAAGAGATAAGGTTTATTCATTTTTGACGTGCTTCCATATTGGTATTCATAAATGGACCAAAGTTGTAAAGACACGTTTAGATATTGCATTTGATCATTAAGGGCTGTTAGTGCTGCATAAAGTTAATAATTTCACAAACTCCATTTTTTAAATTGGTGTTCAAAGAAAACAAGCAGTTTGAAGACATTGAACACAAAATACCATTAGAAATATCATTGACTACATATCCCTTAGTTTTGAATTGCAGTGGGAATAAAGAAAATAGATCAACCTGAACTGTTTACTTCTCATCAAGTCCGACCTCCATCAGGTCCGTGGCAAACACCTGCTGTGGCGTCACTGGTTAACTTCTATCTAAACGTTGAACCTTCTCTTACCGGCTGGTAGCGATGTCTCTCTGCATTTGGTTGCTGGCAGGTAACATGAGGCGTTCCAGCGTGGAAAACCATGAATGGATCCAACTGAACATTTAGAAGAAAAAAAATAATTTATAAAAAATCAGTTCTTTTTTTTTTTTTGCAGAAAGATTGTATTTAGGTTGTATTATGAAAAGGCTGCCAGAGGAGTTTGCACAACCGAGATTGCACAGAATTCATCCAAGTCAGAGCATGTAGAAATCAACTCCATAGAACCACCACACACATTACTTTAATACAAGAATGACCATCTTCTCCCTTTGTGTGTGGCAGTTTTTCTTCCGGTGCAGTAAATCCACTCCAGCTTGTCCTTGTTAACCTGCTGACCCTGGGTCTGTGACAAAGAGGACTCATTTGTGCCATTCAGCTGCGACGGCTTGGCCCCCCGACTGGTCCCGTTGCCCTGGTGACGGTGCAGACGGTGATCACCCACCATCTCCGACTTCACTTGGACCCGTCGCCCTTGGGTGAGTTGTACGGTGTCGTCACACCATCCCTCCCTCACTGGAGAGATGAGGGACACAGGTGCCAATCATCGTCCGGCCCATTTAACCATAACGGCAAAGTACGGGTACATTGTTTTAATACAGGAAGGATTTTGAAATCAAAAAAGATCTGAAGAATTATTGATGACGATTAGATGTTTTTCCAAAAAAAATGCAATTTTTGGGCTAAAACGAACCAAAACAAATCCAACTCACAAATGTGCCCATCCTTACCTCAGAGTCAGCTCCTGTTACATTGAATGGACTTTCTAGGGGGGGGATGTGGACTGTGAGACCCAAACACAATTAAGGCCTCGTGCCGGTAGACGTGATACTGATCGGCATCTCCCATCAGAAAAACCGGTGTGTCCAATCGGACTCAGCAATGCTTGCAAGCGTCTGTCTCCATTGACCTGGCGCTACTCTCCCTTCCCACCCCCACTCCTGTGTGCAGACAGAGGGTTGCTTAGCAACCCAAGAACAGCCTGTGGAGAACACACTCTCATCCGTGCAGACTCTCTCTCTTTCTCTCTCTCTCACTCTCACACACACACACACAGAACTATGAATGGGGAAAGATAATGTTCTCCCCCTCCACTTCTCCATCGTGCTCTGTGATCCCCAAAATGTGAAGAGAATCATCCGTCCCTCTGCCTGGGGGGAGGTTTGACGCTGTAGCCGTGGCCCAGTGACCTTTCCTCATTGCCTTGGATACCCACACACATGAAGTCCACTGTCTGAGCAGGAAGTTGTCCTTGCCCCCCAACTTTAACCCAACATACAGTGAAACAATCCCAGAGCGTCTCGCTATCATGTCATAGCGACATCCAGAAGCTCACTTCATATTTTGTGATCCTGACTGATCACCGGTGGACCCAAGCCGCCATCCATGAAATCAGCATTTCCAACGGACAAAGAGCTTTTAGGAGATGAACGTTAAATGCTCAGCATCGCCTCCACAGGCTAACGCTATTAGCACATTAAGCGAGTGCTTAAATACAGTCAGCAGACGATGGATCAACGCGGAGCCTCGAGCGCGAGACAGCACTGTAATCCCCTAAAGGGGGCGGGGGGGGGGGGGGGGGGGGGGTCACTACAGTAATGGCAACCCGTATGAAACCACAGCCCCTGGGGAGTGGTGGGACTGGGCGGATTATGAGAAGCCTCAGGGGCAAGGCAACGTCCCTTATATCCTCCGAACACACACACACACACACACACACACAAACAAAGTAGCAAGTAAGTGTGCAGACATAAACACAATCATTACATGCATGGAAACACACACTTAAGCGTGATGGGGAAATGGACAAGATAAAGACAGAGAGGTGGACGCATGCACATTATTCCTCACGTGCACAAACATCGGCGGCTGAGTTGGGGACCTATTTCTTCTGTTTCTACTTGTGTATGACATGTTTAGGGAGGAGGGGGCATTACCCGGGTTGTCTGGGGTCTAATTTAACTCCTGGAGGATTATGGGATGGTGAGAAGTTGATTCTGTCGTGATATTGTCAGTACAAGCGGCGAATTATCTACGTGAGACGTTGTTAAACGCCTCGCCGTCCAGCACTTTGTCGTTTAAACGAATAGTTGCTTAGACGTTGTTTAGCGTTAGCGCTACCTCTTTTAGCATTAGCTTAGCAGCTAACATTGTGATGTCTTCCCTCCCTACCTCCCCTGCTCTCTCTTGCTCGGTGTGTCACATGTTTAGCTATTCCTCTGCCTCCCTTACGGATAATGGTACATGTAAGAAGTGCAGTATATTTGATCGCTTGGAGGCGAGGCTTAGTGAGTTAGAAGCACGGCTCCGCACCATGGAGGTAGCCGCTGTTAACCAGCCATCTCCTATAGTCGGTGCGGACCACATAGACGTATCGTTTGCTCCTGCTAACCGTCCCCCGGCAACCCCCGAGCGGCCGGGAGGCTGGGTGACTGTCCGGAATAAGCATAAGTCTAAGTCGAAGCACACGGTTAACCACCAACCACTTCACGTTTCAAACCGCTTCTCCCCACTCAGCGACACACCCGCTGAGAAGCCAACTCTGGTTATAGGTAGCTCCATTCTGAGGAACGTGAAGTTAGCGAAACCAGGGGCCATAGTCACTTGTATCCCCGGGGCCAGAGCGGGCGACATTGAGTCTTATCTTAAACTGCTGGCTAAGGATAAACGTAAATACAGTAAGATTGTAATACATGTCGGCGGTAATGACTCCCGGTTACGCCACTCGGAAGTCACAAAAGTTAACGTGGAATCGGTGTGTACATACGCTAAAACAATGTCGGACACCGTAGTTTTCTCTGGCCCCCTCCCAAACTTGATCAGTGACGACATGTATAGCCGCATGTCGTCATTCCGCCGCTGGTTGTCGAGGTGGTGCCCAGTAAATAATGTGGGCTTCGTTGATCACTGGAAAACGTTTTGGGGAGTGCCTGGTCTGATTAGGAGGGACGGCATCCATCCAACTTTGGATGGAGCTCAACTCATTTCTAAGAACCTGACCCAGTTTCTTAATGGACTTAATCCATGACCCAGAGTTCAGACCAGGAAGCAGAGTCGCAGTCTTACACACTTCTCTGCGCTTCATTCCGAGCAGTCACTCAGCGTAATTAACTCTATAGAAACTGTTTCTGCCCCACGGACACCGTTATTTAAGTTAAAGGTAAACAACCGAGGAGTTATATTTAATAACTTAATCAAAGTTAAATGTAACAATACAACTGTGCAACAAACTAGGAGAATTAAAGGGGGTCTTTTGAATATTAGATCTCTGTGCTCTAAAGCTGTTTTAGTAAATGAACTAATATCTGACAACCATGTTGATATTTTCTGTCTTACTGAAACATGGCTATCGGATGGGGAGTACTTTAGCTTAAATGAAGCGACTCCTCCAAGTCATGTTAATACTCATATCCCCCGAGGCACAGGCCGAGGGGGTGGAGTGGCAGCTATTTATGACTCCTGCCTTTTAATAAACCTTAAACCTAAACTGGATTATAACTCATTTGAAAGTCTGACTTTCAGTCTTTCACAACCAACCTGGAAAATAATCCAGCCGGTTCTCTTTGTAATAGTGTACAGGGCCCCAGGTCCTTATTCTGAATTTTTATGTGAATTTTCACAGTTCTTAACGAGTTTGGTCCTTAAAACGGACAAGGTAATTATAGTGGGTGACTTTAACATTCATGTGGATGTCGATAACGACAGCCTTGGTACTTCATTTCTCTCTTTGCTGGAATCAATTGGTTTCTGTCAGACTGTAAACAAACCAACTCATTGTTTTAACCACACCCTCGACTTGGTTCTTGTGTATGGTATTGTGATAGAACACTTAACAATCTTTCCACAGAACCCTCTCCTGTCCGACCATTGTCTGATAACCTTTGAATTTCTACTGCCAGAATCTCCTCCTCCTGCCAAGGGTTTCTACAGTCGATGTTTATCGGACACCGCTGTAGCCTCATTTAAAGAAACCATTCCCTCTGCTCTAAGTTCAGTGTCCTGTCTCAAGATATCAGAAGACTCCTGTGAAAACTTCAGTCCGTCACAAATCGACCATCTTGTCGATACTGCCACAGGCTCTTTGAGAATGGCGCTGGACGGTATTGCTCCCCTCAAAAGAAGAATGGCAACAAGAAGGAAGTTTGCGCCTTGGTATAACTCTCAAACCCGGAACCTAAAGCAAACTGTGCGGAAACTTGAGCGGTTATGGCGTTCCACCAAATCAGAAGGATCTAGGCTAACTTGGCAAGACAGCGTTAAAACATATAAGAAGGCTCTCCGTAACGCAAGAGCATCTTATTACTCATCATTAATCGAGAAAAATAAAAACAACTCCAGGTTTCTCTTCAGCACTGTAGCCAGACTGACAGAGAGTCACAGCGCTGTCGAGCCGTGTATTCCTGTGGACCTCAGTGGTAACGACTTTATGAACTTCTTCAATAATAAGATTCTGACTATCAAAGAGAAAATTGATGGTCTACTACCCCCAACCGGAGCCAACCCGTCCGCGGATGTAGGATCCTTGGACGCAGCCGTGGGCCCTGATACCTACTTGGATGGTTTCTCTTCCATCAACCTTGATCAACTGACTTCTACAATTTTGAAATCCAACTCTTCCACTTGTCTCCTGGATCCGATTCCAACTAAGCTGCTTAAGGAAGTTTTTCCGTTAATTAGCACATCCCTACTGGATATTATGAATCTGTCTTTGTTGACAGGACATGTACCACAGTCCTTCAAGGTAGCTGTAATTAAACCTCTTCTGAAGAAACCTACCCTAGCTCCAGAGGTGTTGGCTAACTACAGACCCATCTCTAATCTTCCCTTCCTCGCTAAGATCCTGGAGAAATCTGTCGCGAATCAATTATGTGACTTTCTACAAAACAATGCTTTGTTCGAGGATTTCCAGTCAGGATTTCGAATGCATCACAGCACAGAAACGGCACTGGTGAAAATTACAAATGATCTTCTACTTGCATCGGACCAAGGACTTGTATCTTTTCTTGTATTGCTGGACCTCAGTGCTGCATTTGACACCATCGATCACCGTATCCTGCTGCAGAGACTGGAACACTTGATTGGCATCAAAGGAACTGCACTCAGCTGGTTTAAATCTTATTTATCGGATCGATCCCAGTTTGTGTTTGTGAACGGTGAATCATCGAGGACCACGAATGTTGGTCACGGAGTCCCACAAGGTTCTGTGCTTGGACCGATTCTATTTACCCTGTACATGCTTCCTTTGGGCGACGTTATCAGAAAACACCGCATAAACTTCCATTGTTATGCAGACGATACTCAACTGTATCTATCGATCAAGCCAGAAGACACCAACCAACTTGTTAGACTTCAGGACTGTCTTGGAGACATCAAAACCTGGATGACCTGCAACTTCCTGATGTTAAACTCGGAAAAAACGGAAGTTATCATGATAGGCCCAGAGCGCCTTCGAAGTCAGCTGTCACGTGATACAGTCTCTATGGATGGAATTGCTCTGGTATCCAACAGCACCGTCAGAAATCTTGGAGTTCTCTTCGACCAGGATATGTCCTTCAACTCTCATATAAAGAAGACTTCAAGGACTGCCTTTTTTCATCTACGGAATATATCAAAAATCAGGAACTTCCTGTCTCAAAGTGATGCAGAAAAACTAGTTCATGCATTTGTTACTTCTAGACTGGATTACTGTAATTCTTTGTTATCAGGCTGCTCTTGTAAATCGCTTAAACCTCTCCAACTGATTCAGAATGCTGCAGCACGTGTATTAACAAGAACTAAGAAATGGGATCATATAACTCCTGTATTAACTTCTCTGCACTGGCTTCCTGTTAAATCAAGAATAGAATTTAAGGTACTTCTCCTCACCTACAAGGCACTTGCTGGTGAGGCACCGTCTTATCTTAAAGAGCTTGTTACACCGTATTGTCCTACAAGGCATCTACGCTCCATAGATGCTGGGCTACTTGTGGTTCCTAGAGTTTTAAAAAGTAGGATGGGGGCCAGAGCCTTCAGTTATCAAGCTCCTCTTTTGTGGAACCAGCTTCCACTTTCAGTCCGGGGGGCAGACTCGGTCAGTTCATTTAAGATAAAGCTTAAAACGTTCCTCTTTGATATTGCTTATAGTTAGGGCTGGCTCAGGTTAGCCTGGACCAGCCCTTAGTTAAGCTGCTCTAGGCTTAGACTGCCGGGGGACGACTTAGGACACACCGAGCCCCTCTCTCACTCTCACTCTCTCCTCCCACAATCATCCATGCTTTATTAATGTACATCACTAATTAAGCTTCTTTCCGGGAGTTTTTTGTGCTTTCTCGCCTAGCAGGTCTCCGTGGATCATAGTTTCGTGCGGACCCCGGTTCTAACTCCTGGTTCTAACTCCTGGCTCATGGCTCTGCTGACACCTGCTGCTGCCATCATCATTACTTTAAATATGATTCATATTACTGTCATCAAAAACCAACATCTTTCTGCTCTCCCTCCCCACAGAAGCCTCTGTGGATGGTGGTTCGATCTGATGGAGGTTGTCCCTGCAGTGGTCCTGCCGTACACCTCTTCTGCTACTTGCAATTACTTGTATCATTTCAGTTAGAGAAATTGAATGTATTGTACATCTTTTACATTGTTGATTCTGTACACATGACATCCATTGCAGTCTGTCCATCCCGGGAGAGGGATCCCTCCTCTGACGTTCTCCCTAAGGTTTCTTCCCTTTTTTCCCCATTGAAGGGTTTTTTTCATATTTTGGGGAGTTTTTCCTGTGCCGATGTGAGGGTTTCGGGACAGAGGATGTTGCATGTGTACAGACTGTAAAGCCCTCTGAGGCAAATTTGTAATTTGCGATTTTGGGCTATACAAAATAAAATGAATTGAATTGAATTGATGGAATCACTCTTTGGGCCGAGAGCGAGGAAATGGCAGGAGGTTGAAAGTGTGTGTTTTTTTTCCCGAGCAAATTAAAGGCAGCAGCCGCGGGGTTCAGAGAAATAAACTGAAACATGGTCACATAAAAAGGTAAAGAGCACATTACAGCCTTGCAACACAATGATAACATTGTAGCCTGGTGATAAACACCGAGCAGGACGTGGTGATCCGTCAGGGATATACTTATTATTACACGCGCACTGAGAAAACAAAGAGAAAGGTCAAATTCACAACCTAATAAATCACCATTGGGTGAGATTACTTCCAGTTTGTCCCAGTAGCTTGAGGGAAAATGGGAGTAAATTACCAGAAACGTTGTTTGGAATGAGGTGATTTTTTTAAATAACTACGGACGTCCTTTTTATCACAAACATGTAAAGCACCCGTAGTGAGTCGTCCTTCCTGCGTGGTCTACTGTTCATTTGTGGCCTCCCGCCCCTGGAGAAAAGCTGCTTAGAGCAGAAAGGAGATTACGCAGAACCAAACACACAAACAGAAAACACTGCAAAGCCTCCGTGACCTCGGCCCTGCAAATACACGCACCTATTTTGAGAACCAGATCTGCATATACATTTGAGTTTCTATCTCAGCAGGAGCTTTCATCTGCACAATAATGCAGCTTACACGCTGTATTCCCTTAATGCTCTGTGAGAAGGTGCAGCTTTAGTTGGTGGGGGGTTCAATCATCCCACATTACAACCAATGTACACACATTTGACCCATGAATTTAGAACCCAATTTTTACATGAATAAGGAACGTGCCTATTCCCAGAACCAACGTAGGGTTTTAACAACCGTGTGCTTTGAACCCAGAGGGAGAGACGGACACAGGTGACCTTTGGGGGGAGGGGAGGTCACCAAAAGAGGGTCATTGAATGCAATCTTTCAATGAGCAAAGTGAGGGCTCAGCAGCCTGGGGAATACACGGCCGCAGCCTCTCGGCGGCGAATTGTGCGTGTGAAAGGGAGAATGAGAGACGGGGACAAATGTCTCATCAACCTCCACACGTCCCACATTCATTTTTATGTTGGCCTTTGCGTTCCGTTGAAGCTACAGATTCAGATTCTTGAGACAATAAATCAAGTGGGTTTCTATTAAAGTCAGTGTAGAGTATTGCATTTACTCTTTGTGCGATGATTCCTTCACTGCAGATGAGAGACAAAACACTCCCTATAGGCCTGAAACACAAATGACACACAGTGACTATGGTCGAATCCCAATTTGAATAACATTAGTGTAATGAAAATGTAAAAACCCCATCACATGAGGAAGAAAGGTTTTCATAGCTGTCCTTTGAGAGGAGAAACAACTACTGGGACTTCTGTCTCGTCGTACATGAAGTCATGAGAATGTAAAAAAATAACTGCGAAACTATCCTTTAATGACTGAGGTAAAAAAATGCCTCTGTAATCTGAAGGGAGAGTGCTATAAAATGTAAAAAAAACACCATTATGTGCCTATATGTAAACACACTTGGGCCAAACAGCCGGGAGAGAAATTAGTTTTTGCACAAAGGACTCAAATACTCAGATTTAGATTTAGCCTCATAAGCACGTTCTTGTAGAGTATGAGAGATGTGGCATGGTGGTGCATACAGCAGGGAAAAACGTCTGCAAATACAGGGCACATGATTAAAAATGCTGACTACAACACTTGTATCACAATTCTATTTGCAATGATGTCCCCCGTCCAATTCCATCCGTCTTTAGCATGTCGACACTGCCCCCTGGTGTCCACCGTGGAATAGTGCAAAAATGTTAGATGCTGAACAATGATTCCGAATTAAAAAAAACAAATGTCTCGTCCTACATATTTAATTTTACCTTGCAAAAACAGAATGTCAAATTAAACACAGTTCCTATGAACACGTTGCAATAACATGTTTCCTTTTTACAGGAGATGGGCAGAACATTAGCATGACTGGACTCTCTTAATTGGCTTGAGGAAAACCTTAACAATGAAACAGTGCTCAGATATATTCAGTAACTTTTCTGTGACAAGGAAGAACATGATTGAAGAATAAAGTCATCTTAGAGAAAACGTATTTAATATACAGTAGATATTATTACTCATTCATGAATGAGTCCAGTAATTAACAATACAGTGAATACAAAGCTCTCTCTTTTTAAATACGTTTTCAAATGGGATTAGGGCCTATATCGGGCTCCTGCTGTTCCTCCATGTAGTACGGATCTCCTTGATGGACTCTGTGATTGTGCACCCTCAGGTTCCCCCTGTGTGCAAATCTCTTGCCGCACTCGCCGCAAGCAAAGGGCCTCTTCCCCATGTGAACGTCCCGTTGGTGGGCTCTCAAGTTCCCGCTGCGGGCGAAGCGCTTACCGCACTGAGCGCAGCCAAAAGGCCGCTCCCCTGTGTGCGTGCGGGTGTGCACGGTGAGCTCGGAGGGGGTGAGGAAGCTCTTGTCGCAAAACTGACAGGGATGCAGCCTGACTCCTGTGTGGCGCAGAAGGTGTCTGCGCTGGTGGGACGGGTAGGTGAAGCACTTGGTGCAGTACGGGCAGGTGTACGGCCGCCCGCTCCCTCCGCTGGGAGCGGCGGGGTGGCTCAGAGCGTTCGTGTGTCGCAGTGCGTTTGACTGAGGTCGGAGAGGGTCTCTGCTGCCAAAAGTAGTGAGCCGCCGCGTGTGGTTGATGGAGCCTCTCTCGCCCCTGTCATCTCTGGGCCTCCATGAGGGTTCTGCGGAGGGGGCTTGAGGCTGAACCTGCCGAGTCCCCCTCAGACCTCCGCTGTGGCCCTGCGCCACGTTCTGATTGGAGTCCTGGTTTTCAGGCTCCTGGTCCAGGAAAGGGAAGGAGCCGCCGCCGTCTTCTTCTTCGTTGCTGGTCTCGTCAGAGACAAAACCCGGTCGGAAGCAGGACCCGTCCGTGCCGGTGCTGCTGCTGGCTGGACCGGAGCAGCCGGTGCCATCCATCTGCAGGTTCTCCAGGCCGGACAGCCCACCTCGTGTGGCGTTTAACCCCGGCAGCCAGTCCGCTGGTTGAGTTAGGCTTGGGTCAGGCCTCGGGGAGCAGCGTCCACTCTGGGAGATTGAGATAAAAGGGATGGAGGCTTGATCCTGGAGAGATCTGTGTTCGTCACTGTCCTGATCCCAATGAGACACTGCAGAGAAATTTGGAGGAAAAGGAACTTTGACTCACCTTCATCCATTTAATTGTTTACATACTTAATAACTAGGATATTGTGTATAAAGTATCAGAATATACAAAGTAGCAATTTGCAACTTGTCATCAGGGGACTAAAGCTAAAAAGTTTACCTTCGACATTTAGTGAACTATTGAAGTGAAAATATTAATTTAATTGGAAATGCTAAAACAATCATGTAGCAGGAGTAGGATATTGTGACTTCTTACATTTGGCCTTGGCTTGTGTGCCAGGAAGGGTATCGATGTGCCTCAGGTCCCCAGCAGCGAGGCTTTCGTCTGGGACTTGGCCTGCGATGAACCCGGGTGAAGGTCGAGATACAGCACGCTGTGGAGAATAAATAAAACACGTCCGTAAGACGTAAAAACAGTCAACTTTTGAAACATAGAGAACGGAGTCTGACCTCGTGTTTTATTGACACATCGCTCTGGACTGTGACCTCCTCTTTCAGCCCACTGAGGCTCTGACGGAGTCCGTCTACTCGGTTTGAAAGAAGATGAATCCTTTAAAATACAGCTTGGAAAACAATGCATTGAAATGTATTTTGTACAGCCCCCCAAAACAAAACCTGTAGTGCAACAGGTGTCATGTGAAAGGAATGAACATAAAATAATTACACACATGCAGTATTCAGATACAGAAGAGACCTGGACCACGTACTACCAATGAAATCAACTCATGCCTCAAGTATCAACAGGTGACCTGCACTACCTGATCCCGCCAGGGTCTGCTGCCTCAAAGCCCCCTCTCTGTCTCCGGGTGACACCTCCACCTCCTCGCTCCCTTCTCCTCCGCCCTTTGCCTTGTGCCTCCTGTCCACTTTCTCCAGCTTGCCCCGGAGGACGCAGATCTCGTCCGTTTTGTGGGCCAGCTGCGCCTGCTGTTCACACAGGCTGCTCTCGAAGATCTTGGCGATCTCGCACACGGCGGCCGCCAGCAGCGAGTCCATGACGGCGGCCAGCTGAGCGTGGAAAGCGCTCCTCGCGGACTCCATGGTCTTTTGTTTCAGCGGCGATGTTTTAGACTCGACGTCCGACTGACAGCGCGGTTTAGCTCTGCGGGTATCCTCCTCCGACGTGGCTAACGCTAGCACCGTACACGCCTCTGCCCTTACATCGGCGGACTGCCATGAGTAGTGGCCATGTTAACGTTAACTTCAATAACACATCACACTGGGTATCTCCGGTGTCACATTTGAAGCTAAGCTGTCACGATTTTATCTGACGAGCTAACGCTACTGTTAGTTATGCGTTGGGACGACGGGCAATGCGGTTTAATGGCATGGTTTAAGAACATAGTCAACTTCTAGCTATCAACAAGAAAACATGCTGTGACCTGACGTAATGTCATTCAGAGGCGTTGTTAGCTTGCGTTAGCATTACAAAGCTAACGTGTAAACAAGGGAGCCAACGAAGCGTAGCCTGTGGTGGTGGTGGTGAAAGCCCGTTCTTTATAAGCACCGGAGCTAACTGTTCTTGCAATGGAGGCGACCAAACAAGCAGGTCGACTTTGCCGCTATGCAGCACGGTGGATAAATGCAGTCACTGGCTGACAGTTGATCCGCGAACGCACTGTCGTCACATTCAAAGATGCGGCGACCCGTCGTCCAGCTAGCAGGTTGGTGCCTATGATGTGACAAGTCTCGCGTTAATTGTTAGTCTCGCGATGGCAGATCTCAGGGATTTGTGAACTGCCGAAATCAGCGGTGCAAAATAAATGTGCGGTGCTGAAAAAGGACATTCTGATATCACCCACTTATCTTCAAAGAGGTGTAAAATGCACTTAGTAGAAATGAAGAACTAAAACATTCTACTCAAAAACCGTGCAAGAAGTATAAAACGGGAATTTTATTTATGGGAAATGACAACAATGTCCTAGTCTAGTAAAACAATTATTCATTACTTAAAGAAAATAAAAAGCAGCCGTGTTAGAAGACCATCCTATGTGAATTCATACACAACCACTACACATAAAACAACCGTTAAAACTTTAAATATATGGGCATGTTTGGGATTATTTAAAGACTCAAGCTTCAGGTGGACCAATAAGATGTCATTTTGAATGTAAGGAGTCCTTAACAGTGTCATTCCTTCACATATGTTTGTATCAGTAAAATACACACTTGTATATAACAAATTACCAAAAGTACAGCCAAAAATTATGAATATTAGTCCAAAAGTTTGACTCCACAACAAAGCACGTGACCACAAACTGGTAATCTGAGAATTGCCGTTTTGAATTCAGCAAAAAATTTCTGACTTGACGCCAAACAGCACAATGTGATTAAGGCAACCAGGAGAACAGTATGTAGAGATGATTACACATTGAGCTTTAGCAAATACCAAAAAAATTGTTCCAGCAAGAACATAAATGTCAACATCGTTTTTCACGGTCCACAGGAGGCCGGACGTCCCACCGGTGAACTGGCTTACAGGTGGAAACGCTCCATGCGGTTCGTCAGGCGTCCTTTTATGACAAAGGCCTTCCCGCAAATCCTTCAAAAAGACCGATCTTTGTAAAAACTGGACCTATGCCTCACGTACTGTGCTTGTGTGGAGAATGTTTTCTGACACCTTTTGTTGCGGATGCGCACTCGGTCACCGGGAGAGGACCCGCGCAGCTTTTCCTGTGGACGCTCAGCTGTGCGCGGAAACGAAACGCCGCGGAACACTGGTCGCACTTGAGGGGCTTCTCACCTGTGTGGGTGCGAAAGTGCTCGCTCAGCATCACTCTGGTTTTCAACAGCTTCGGGCACAAGGCGCAGACGAAACCCTCGCCGCAGCGTGTGCCCATGGTTTTCCAGGTTGGGTTCCTCTCGGTCTTCGCCTCGCTGACATTATCTTGGATCTGGTGCATTCTCAACATGTGTTTTTTGAGCGCCTGTTTGACGGCGAATTTCTTTGGGCACCTGCTGCAAAGGTACGGCCTCTCGCCGGTGTGAACGCGCACGTGCTCCCTCAGCCTCGAACTGGTATAAAACCTCATGTTGCAGTGTGTGCAGGCGTGCCTTTTGGTGTACTCGGCCTTTTGGGTAGAAGATTCACTGCGGTCGTTGGAGGAAGGTGCGCTTTCCTTACCAGCCGTTTCTTTGCTGGACGCCGTCAGGTTTTCCTCCCCATGGCTCTGGGGTATTGGAGGGTTAGCGGAGGCAGCTTGTTTCGCCATCAATGCCTTGAGTTTTTTGCATAACGGCTTGTGACCCCTGAGGGTACTTGGAAAACGGAACACTTTTTTGCAACCTTTGCAAATCTTGTGGGATCGTACGTGCACATCTCGGCCCCAAATTGTGTCAAATTCCTTCTTACAAAACTTGCAGGCGTACATTGTTTTTCTGTTGTTTTTCGCTCGCTCTTCCTCGCTGGACTCAACTGCTGCAAATTGACCTCCTCTTTTTCTTCTCTTCATCGTACTCCTTTGCGGTTTGCCAGTCGCGCGTCTCCTTGTCCTTCTAGGAGGGGCAGCGTCCGCGGGGTCAATATATTCCTGTTTGACGTATTGGGCCAATTTTGCCATGTCGTTTCTAACAGTCTCCTTCTCACTGGACTCAGCTGCTCCAAATTGACACCATCTTTTTTTGCTATTCATCTTACTCCTTTGCCGTTTGCCAGTCGTGTGTCTCCTTGTCCTTCTAGGACGGGCACCGTCAGCGGGGTCAGTGTATTCCTCTTGGTCATCTTGGAGCAATTTCGTCATGCCGTTTCTCACCGGCGGACGCCGAGGTGCTCGCTCCTCGTGTGCGATCCTCGTGGTCAATGAAGAACCTGTAAATGTAACTGAACCAGTAAAATGAGCAGATGTGACATGAATATAAGAACCAAGCCATTTGTGAATAAAATAGCTTCCCACAGTACTGACCGTTCTGTCACTGTACCAACACAATGGAGGCAAATGGGGTTTGTAATGCTAATGGGTAACATTTTAATGCAACACATCTTTTGGGGGATCAGTGTCACGGCGAGAGAACAGATCAACTTTAAAGGACCCGCGCACATGATGGCTACCGAAGGGATCCCGCCTTCCTTCTGAGGATGGGCTCCATGTATCTTCATGCAAATAAGTCCTGTGTTTCTGGGAGATGCCTTCAAGTACATCAGGAACTACAGACACTGAACTAATGACAAACAACAATGGTTGGATGCTGAAATTAAACTTGGTGTCTACAAGGTAACGGTCTGTAAATAGGTCAGTTGATACAAGGCCTGCTACTGTTTATCACCACCTACGAGTACCCTCGGTAAACCACTGATAACCCGCTAACTCCTGTTAAAAACAGGGCTAACAACAAAACCACCTGTGCACATTCAAGTGTGTAAATGAGTGAATGTGAAAAGGAGAAACTGACAAAAATATATATATAATAACCAGAACAAAAATAAAGGAGAGAAACTCACCTCTGCTGGATCTCCGGAGAACCTGTGTTTTCTGCCTGGAGTCAATGTCATTGTTAACAACCTGAAATAAAACACAAAGTAATTAGTAAACTCCATCATTATCTTCAGTAATTAACATTGCATGAGGTATGGAAGAAAATAGATACATGCAGAGCTGTGTCTGCATAGGCCTGAATAAAAGGAGGTGAACTTTGGATGTTTTGAGACTTTCAATCATTTTGTCTAAATGTGAAGTGGACATCGTTATAACCCAGTACAGCTGGGAAAAAACTCCATCCTGATTGGATCGGTGCATACTCCTACTGCATCCAATGTCTATATTAGCTTTATCTATGTTTGCCATCATATTTACATAGAAAAGCATTATTTATATCTTAAAAGCGGACTTTCTTGTTCGGGCTACACACCTCTTGCTTCAGGAAGGGAAGGGGATAGAGAGGGATGGACAGCCTGCGGAGTCTCACACTAGGATAAAAAGAGTCCTCTCGTTTGGTCACCGTCTCATATCCCAGGGGGGCACACCAGTCATCAGGTACTGCACAGACACAAACGTAGTCGAGTTACGAGCTCTCAGATGAGCTGCACCACCTGACACAAAGTGTTGCATTTTAAACGCGGAACACATTTTAATCACAATGTTATCTATACCTTCAAAATGAATCTCAGGAACATCAGGAGTCTCTTCCGGGGCGCTCAGAACCTTTTCCGGCTCGCTCTGCTTCAGCTCCAGTCCTCTGTCGCCCGCACGCAGATATTCGCTCAGCTTAACCTCTGCGTTCTGCAACTTTATCTTAAGTTGAGCGATTTCTTCCCCTTTCTGTGCCAGCTCTTTTTGATGGCCATGCAGACTGTTCTCAAAGATAGTCATTATTTGAAACACAGCTCCTCTCAGTACCGAGTCCATGCTTATGGTCAGCTGGGCCCGGAACGATCTCATCAGAAAGTCAGACATCTTGGACGATGAGCGGGAGATGCTTACAGATGTTTCGGGGCCCAGCACTTTGTGCCCCTAAAGAGAGAGATCAGAAATCAGTTTAGGTAACTCAGTCTTCAAGTAGGGCCACTTTAGCAGGGTGTATTTTGTGCACACAGAAAGAGGGGTGCTTTGAGAGCCTTTAGAGGGGCTCGTTTGAAGCTTATGATGATGGTGGTTCTCTGATGTGAGAAATGAGCAGACACACACACACATTAACAACCCCAATGTGGCACCAGGCTTTAGCATCAGGATTTTGCGCCAAAGGGGACATTATGCGTGCAAAATGACGTCACAGCTAACTACACCTCGGTATACCTGACAGACCACGTAGGAATGAAAGCTACCGTTAAAATAATAACGCGTGATCGCCATCTTTCTGTCTCCCAGCTTTGTTAATTAATCGGTAACGTGACATAGCAGACCAACCATTCGCGCCAACATGACATTGCGATGACTAAAAACGTTTAGGTTGAATGACGCTCACATGGCGGGTAAATTATCTCATCTATGAAAAATACTGACCGTCCGGCAAGAGGTGAACTATTGTACTTCTACGACGATTAACTTCTTCTGAACCCCAGGAAAGTCCATCAACAGGTCAACGACTCGTCCACATCCGCCCTCTCAGCGAGAGACCCTTAGCGTTTGAGTCGTTATTAGTCAGTCAACAAACACACGCTAAGGTTGAAATGTCCGTACGCCATTTTCACTCCACATCCTCGAAGAGGGAGGGAAAGGTTACGTCACTACTACGTCACGGTTGCTCTACTGTGTGATTTAGCGTCTGCTTGTTGGATCGTTCGTTCTTCTCATACGTTACGAGAAGAACGAACGATCCAACAAATATATAAATGTGAAATAAGGCGTTCATCCAAATAGTTATGTCCTCCGTGCGCGTGGGCATCTTTTTGCCGCACTGGGCGGTTACTATGGCAACCAATCTGGTACAAAACGAGTCAAAGAATTGATTTATTTATTTTTAATTTACGGTTGTTTAAATTATAAAAATAAAGAGTCTATTACAAAATATGAGAAAACATGATTCAATTCAAAGAAGTTAGAAAAAATTCCATAAAAAATAAATCACTGCTTTGGACTTTTAAAAGAGGTTGAGAGCACTTGAGAAAACATAAGTGTTTGTTGTAAAGATACCTGGAACAAGGTGGTGGCATGTGAAAATGTGGACACAAATACATGGTACCAAGCAACCTGTGTTGTTCAGACCAGGACAACACGCGGTTTGCATAACTAATGGGGCCAACAGCTTGTTGATCATAGTGTGTGCTCTGCTGCTGCAACTACTACTTTAGGTCACATTAAAATATCATTACTCCATTCTATTTTTTGATGAAGGCGAAAACGCTTTTTTGTATTGACTGCCAAATCCCACTGTATACAAACATTCTGAAAAGTAGCTTGTACAATATAACACTTTAATAAAATACATTACCCAAAACAGACACAGGGATAAATTGTCCCCCTTATCATTGGCATGCTTAGGAAACAGTTGCTTGTCTTACTATACTATATTATATCATAAGAAAAAATAAAATCTTTCTTCCCCTTAGATAGCTGGTGAGATAACTGGTCTCTAAATCTGTGATGCAATTGAGTATTAAAATGAACATACCCACTTAAACAGACAACAAAGGACAACAGAGATTAGGATGATCTGTAGCTGTATTTATTGAACTTTGTTGGAAAAGGGACGAGTGCTAGACTAAAAAGTGCTTAATAGATTGCCAAACAGTACACTGGCCGTGCAATTACCAGATGTCTTTGCACCTTCACTTCACCGTATGTTTTAACTATGCTCACACATACAGAAAAATACTACAATTATCTTCTATTTTTGTGGGTAAACTGGTTTTTCATCCAATGGTAGTGCTGTTCCGGGCCACGTTGACAGCATCCACGTCTACGAAGTTAATGTAAATCCTGAAACAGACACAGAGAGAAATGGCATGATGGGATTGAACATTAACATTGAGCAAGTAATGCAAGGCACTAAGTCAGTGAGTTTTGGGCATAATATTATACTTTACTTATCACACAAATGTACTAGTTCCTCTGTGTGTGTGTGTGTGCGTGTTACCTGTCAGGAGAGATGCCCAGGTGTTTGTTGAGCAGTCCACATAGGAGCTTAGAGTATTGCTTGTTGTAATCACTGCCTATCTTGCCGATACTGTGGAGGGTGCAGACTGCGCAGGGGTCTCCCTTTCCTCCGAACATCATAATTTGGTCAGAGATGATATGCACGGCAATTTTCTGGATTATGCAAGACAGAGACATAAGGTAAGGACTTGGTCATGTATCCGTATTCTGCCTCCTGCAACCCAAACCTGAAGATTTATTAACTTTCATTTTAAAGTATTACCCAACAAAATGGCCGTATTGCTAATTAATTCCCTTTGGTGAAGCAGCAATGAAATTGCCTCAACATTTCTGGCCTTAAAATATGTTAAACCTAAACCTTTCAGAATTGGCCTCCACTCATCATGTTACAGAAACCTTACAATTACCAGAAAAAACAGCTTACAATTTATATTTCCCTTTTTCATTTAGTCAAAGTTGGAAAACATGGGCACAACAAATACAAACTGTCAATTTTGGTGGCAAAACAACACTGAACTTTCTAAAAAGAACTTTGTTTTGAATTCTATTTTTTTAACAAAAATAATAAGCAGCAGTTTGTAGGTCACGATAGAAGATTTGCCTTTAACCTCAGGGCTTAAGGTTACAGAAGAAGCTGATTAATGATCTACCATGCTATCTCTACAAATAACAGTCAAAACTATGTTTGCACACTTCCATAAGAAGCTAGCATTGCACCTATAATGTACAATCTCTGCTGCAATTAAAAATAAAAGTCTGGTTTCAGGTATTGGCGGTGTATCTCCCAGCAAAAAAGTTTTAAAAAAGGTTGACCCTTCGATCTTATCTATATAGGGCAGCGTGAATGCCTTTAGTTTCATAGTGAGCACAGATTGTACAGAGATGGCCCTGGCCCCACATTGCCTCACATTACCTCCGCGGGTTTGCCCATAGCTTTGGCCAGCTCCTCGGTCACGTCGCTCAGCAAAGCCACCGGTACCTCGCTCTTGGCCACGTTGGTGTTCACCACGAACATCGGCATGATTGCTCCTCTGAAGTCTAGTCTATCTGACCTGTCTTCTGCAGCATTCCTCTTCGTCTCCTGCAGAGCGTGCCACCACGTGACCAACTGACCACAGCGCCTCCACGCAACCCGGAAGACCGCTCCGTTGACGGGCTCAACGAAAAGCAAACCATGTCGAAATACAGTTTTTATGAGTTATTTCCTAGGGAAAATAATGTCTTCCACCCGTGTTTACAGAAATCTCACAACAAAATAGTTTAGAGTATTTTTGTGTCGTTGTGTTGCGGTAGATCTACTTTAGGATAATTACGGTACTGCGCATGCGCAGTGTTGTCAAGCACTCAAGCATAATAGAGCCCTCTAAAGGAGGCGAGAAGGAGCAGAGGCGGTGGGAGGGAGAGGGCAGAAGTTTGAAGGCACTCTTCCTTTGTCGCTATGCTGATGTACATTGGGCAAGCTTACCGTGAAATCATACAAACTCTCCTAAAAACACATTCATTCATTGATAAAACATCCTGTACAATATAACACACACTGAAATACATAACAAAAAACAAATTGTGATTAAATGTTTCACATATCATGGAGTACTTAAGCAGAGTGAGGTTTTTTTTACGTACTGTCAGGTAGCGAGCTATCAGTAAAGAGTATAAACATCTTCCACTATATGAACACAAGTCAAACAATAGATTCTCTCAGCACAAACTTGTCATGTGGTATTTGAAAGAACAAACGCAAACAAAATTGAAAGCCCGGTTGGGGACATCTGGAAGAATTCAGCCAAGCAACTTCTCTTGTTCTCTTGTAGATTTATTTGTGAGATCACAGGTCAAGTATCAGCGCTGCGTTTGCAAATGCAGGAGCAGTTCTGTCCGCCCGTAGGCCGGAAAAGAACAACTAACATCAGGAAGAACATTATGTTTTATATTTCTTGTTAGATATAAAATAAATTATTTCAGGAATTAGGAATCTATTGGCCCTTAACTGGCGTCGAGGAGGAGCAGGTCTTTTCGCCGCAATACAAGATCCAATCACATACAATCTGTGGTCTCCTAACATTAATGTAAACATAACGAACAAAACATGAGTGGTGTATGGCGCTTGGTGTGTCTCTAACTCTCATCCTTAACAGACCTGTATCTGCCTGGTTGGCACTTTGTGCTTTCCCTCTGACCTGCACTCCTCAAGACAGTGATTCCCTAAATTAGCATTATGAAAGAGCTTTTGATTATCATATTCAAAAAAAGGCTTGCTATTGTGCGTGTCTACATTGCAAGAGGACAATTCATTTTCACTACAAGTTTTCCGGAAAGAGTCTAATACATTTTTTTTTTTTCAAGTGTTTTTGGTTTGACTCTCTCAGACGATCAAGGACAACATAATCATAGGTCTGCACAGTTATCTTTATTGCATTTCAAATCAAACAAAAAAGGATAAGTGCAAAACTGAAGGTTCAACTAAGTGCTTAAATGATTGCCATACAGTACATTGGCCCCTCAATAACGTGTCTTTGCATCTTCCTTGACTGGTGGTTTTAACTATGCTCATACATAAAGGAAAATACCGGAATTATCTTCAATGCCTGTGGCTTAACCTGCTTCTCATCCGAAAGTAGTGTTGTTCCAGGCCACATTGGCTGCATCCATGTCTACAAAGTTAATGTAAATCCTGAAATAGACAAAGAAATAGGTTAATGAGATTGAACATTAACATTGAGCAAGTTTTATGAGGCCCTGGGAGATTTGGGTGAATATAATACTTTTTGTCACACATGTGCAGTAAATCTTCTGGTGTGTGTGTGTGTGTACGCTACCTGTCGGGAGAGATGCCCAGGTGTTTGTTGAGCAGTCCACACAAGAGCTTAGAGTATTGCTTGTTGTGAGCTCCGCTGATCTTGCCAATACTGTGGAGGGAGCAGACTGCGCAGGGGTCTCCCTTTCCTCCAAACATCATCATTTGTTCAGGGTTAATAAGCACAGCAATATACTGTTATGTGAAAGACAGAAACAAAACTGAGGTCAGCATTTTTTAAACACAATTCCACCCACTTCAATCACAAATGAAGCCAGAAACAATGAGACTTTCTATTTATGATAAACGTAAAGTTTACTCGTATCTTGGATGGTTTAGCATTATTGAAGCAGCTGATCTTTCATCTGTCCATGCTAACACTGCCATCGTGCCTGCGTGCTGCCATGTGAAGCTACCTGTACTCATACAATGAAAAACCTCTTTTAGCTGCAGTTAAATGGTCATCAGGCTTCAGGCGTGGGTCGTTGAAGCCCTCGGAGCCTTTAGCTGCATAGTGGACACGCATGGTTCTGCAGGGATGGGCTCGGCCTCGCATTACCTGTGCAGGTTTGCCCATAGCTTTGGCCAGCTCCTCGGTCGCCTCGGACAGCAGAGACGCAGGTACGTCGCTTTTGGCCACGTTGGTGTTCACCACAAACATCGGCATGATTACTCCTTCTGTTCTGGGTTTTAGTGGCTCTATCACGCGGAGCTGCAGATGCTCTGGCTCAACTCAGCTGACTACAGACGGAAGGAAAACATGTCTCTTCCTCTCTTGTATAGCGTACACCTCCATGTGACGAACTGACCACAGCGCCTCCACCCCTCCTGGATGACACCTCTGTTGACACGCTGAACTAAAAGACATAGAAGGGGAATACGAGCATATTCAGGGTTTTTGTTATTTCCTTGATAATAAATCTCGCGCACACTGTTGCAATACTACATTCAGCACAAAACGATGTGTTTATTTGGGAACGACTTTATGTTCCTGGTGCGGTGGTTCTAGCGTTTAGGCTAATTACGGCACTGCGCATGCGCAGACATCATCCTCGAACAGTGCTGAAGGAGGCGAGGAGGAGCAGAGAGAGAGGGAGGGTGTGTGAGAGAGAGAGAGAGAGAGAGAGAGAGAGAGCGAGAGGGAGGGAGGGAGAGAGGGAGATAGGGGAGGAAGAAGACGAAGAAGTTAGATGGTGCTTTCCTTTGTCACCGAGTCTCCGTGCTTATGACCCTCGATCAAGCTCATCGGCGACCCGTGGTATCGTTCAACCCGTTGTTGTTCCACGTCTAACTACCCCTCCGGATTTCATCCGAGAAACGGTACGTACACCAAGCTAAATTAGCCGCGGCTGCTAGCCCGACCACTTGGGAGCCGTTGCTGCTCCTCTTCTGGAGAGTTGTACTGTGTGTTGCCATGTTACACGTTTACCGACGAGCTAAGCGGGCGAAGGTCGTGCGTAACGCGGTGTAAACACACGGCCAGTACCGTATTTCATGAAGCGATAACAGAGGTGCGGGAACGTTAACGACAATGCCACCGTGCGGATTAACTGTCACACTGTTATTGTCGGTATTGTGTGTAGTGTGTAGCTGCTAGCTAACACATGAAGTTCATATTCATGACGTTAACTGACATCGGCGGTAAGGACGTGTGTGTGTGTGGGGGGGGCGGCGGTTAAAACTGACGTCACGGTTTGGAACCAACGGTGCGAAACTTTTGTGATCTCGGGTGCAGGTTCGGGGTTCGTAAACTCATGACATGTCAATGATCCCACTTCAGGTCCGATCCCCGCCGTCCACGATGATGGAGGAGTCGGTGTCCACGTTCGAGACGCATCTGACGGCCGTGATGGACAGTCTGATCCGAGCCTCGGTGTGCGAGGTCACCAAGCTGTTCCAGGACATGGTGAACGACTACCTGGTGGAGATCACCCTCAACCGGAAGGAGAACGACGCTCTCAAGCAGCGGCTGAGGCTCACCGAGAACAAACTGAGGACCGAGCGCAAGTACGGGATGGGCTGGGCGGCCACCCGCCGCAACGCCGGCCTGGCGGCGGCGGCAGAGGACGCGGCCGCAGGGCGGCAGAAGCGAAAAGTTGAGGGGGCCCGTAAGTGTTCCTTGAGGATGGCGCCTGTGTTTATTATTGTTGTTGTTGTTGTTGTGTCTTTACATTTCAAAAGGCACCTCTGGCTGAATGATGTGACGTGAGAAACATGGCTACGTCTGTGCACTCTGGGGGCTTATGTGGAGACGCACTTGTTTTGTTGGAAACCATCTGGCAAGAGCTGATCTCTCCCTCCCTCCCTCCCTCCTTCCTCTCTCCCTCCCTTCCTCCTCCGCCTCCTCTTCATGTTCGCTCCCTCTGTCCTTCACCTCCCCCTCTCCTCTGCATTCTGTCCCTCCCACTCCTCTGTGCATTTGCTCGCTCTCTCCCTCCCTCCTCTTCCTGCATTGCTCCTCTCCCTCCCACCCACCTCCTTCACTACTCTCTCTCTCTCTCTCTCCAACTCTTCCTCCTCCCCTTCCCGCTCCTCTCTCCTCCACACCGTCGTCTCCTTCCTCTCTCCCTGCCCCCACCTCCTTCTGCTCTGTTCTCTCTTTCGTCACGTTGCACACACACACACCCTTCGCTCCTTTCCTCCCCCACCTCCTCCACTCCAATCCTCTCCCGCTCCTCTCCACCACCACCATCACCATAATTACATACTCCCTCTCCACTTCATGTCTCTCTCTGCTCTGCCTCTCTCCCTCTTCCTCTCTCTCCTCTTTTTCCTCCTCAACCCTGCTCTTTCTCCTTCAACATGTCCTCTTCATCCTCCTCTCCTGTGTTGCCCCCGCCAACTGCACATTTCCCTCTCGTCTCTGCCTCTTGCTCTTCTCCTCTCTTTCATGCGCTTTTCTCTCCTTGCCGCTCTCTTCTGTCCTGCTACGCCCCCTCTCTCCCCACTCATTCATCATGCTCACTCCTCCTCCCCCTGCTCCTATTCCTCTCTCCCTTCCCCCCGAGCTCCCCTCTGCTCCTGTTCCCCCTCTGCTTCTCCAATCCTCTCCCTCCTCCTTCTCAACTCCCACTTTGCCACCCTCTTCTCTCCTCCAACTCTCTCTCCTGGCCTTACAATCATCTCCTCCCACTTCTCTCTCTCCCCCTCATATTCCATTATCTCTCCTTCCTGTCTCCCGGTGCCCCCCTCTCTCCTGCCTCCTTCCTTCTGTTCTCCTTCCTCTTTCACCTACCTCCCACCATTCACTCATCTTCCTCTCTTCTCCACAGGAGGCAAGTCAAAGAAAGGCCCGGCAGCAGTCTATGGCAAAGGCTGGCCTGGAGGTGTGTGGGAGGAAAGAGGAGGAGGAGTTGGTGGAGGAGGAGGAGGAGGAGGAGGAGGAAGAAGAAGAAGAAGAAGGGCAGAAGCTGTGGGGATGGTGGCAGGACCAGGAGGAAGAGGAAGAGGGGGGAAGGAGGCCAGGGAGATGTACCTCATCCAGTTCCCCAGGGATGAAGAAGACGAGGGAGGGATGATGGAGGACGAGGAAGGGGAGGGCAGCCTCAGCGGTGAGGGGGAGGAGACTGCCGACATCAAAGAGGAGGTGAGGGAGTCAGATTTTCTCAGAGGAGGAGGAGGAGGAGAAAGTGGCACAGCATCTCTGCTCTACTCAGCAGCTTCTTGTAGAATGAAAAAGAAGGCAGTCAGAGAAAGAAAGATAACACAGAGAATTGTTCCTGTATTTTTCAGTCATGAAATAACTGCAGAGATGTGGATGAAGACTATTGATTTGTTATTTATCGCCCAGAGGAGCCTTTGTGCTGCAAGCTTTTAGGTAGAAATACTACTGTAGAGGTGAAAAGCTGTTTGCAATGCAACCACGTGACCCAAGTGGCAAGACACACTTCCACTCTTCAAAGAGTGCAGAGTATGTTATTAGCCTCCCTGTGGCACCATTACACGGTCTTATAAAATGCCTGTGTGTGTGTGTATGTATAACCAGTAACAGTGTTGTCAACAAATGACAACTATAAATGTGTTACACGGCTGCACGGTATACCGGTTCAAACGGTATAAGACCTTCTTATAGAATTAAATTCTCACGCACTATTCATACCGGCGTTACACCATAACATCTGTCGTTGCTATTTGTGTAGCAGATTTTATTTTTACACGTCATGATACAGCGCCAAGCGGTCGGAGCTAGTTGTCTTACATGCGTTGAGATTGAGTCATGGTTATAACTTTATAACAATGAATGACTCAAAACAAACTCTTTAACCGGGTAAAACCACCACAACACAACAGCTTGTGACACATAAACATTTTGCAATACTAATAAATGTACATTTAAAAAAAAAAAAAATCCACGCCGAACTGCATGCTGGGTACATCTCACAACAAGAAGTAACTCTTTTGTTACATGAAAACATGGAAAAGAGCGATAGAGGAGAAACAAAGAGACCAGAGATGCACCAACACAACTTGTGCCCAAGAGAGGAGATCTGTCTGTTTGCAGGGTTTTTGGTTTTGGAAAATTCGACGTAAGTTACGTTGGATCAGAAAAAGATTTATCTAATTTATTAAGTCTGTTGAGCCTCTGGTGGCAACACTAGCAGCCAAAACAAGCTAACACGCTAACTCGCCGGCCAGTTGTGAGCAAGATGGCCATCAGCAGCGAGCAGCTGTTCGGGTAGCCGCGGCCTTTTTCGAGGTCAAGGATTAATGTCTTCACTTGAAAAAGCAATACCGTGATATACCGGGATACCGTCAGAATGTTTCTTAATACCGTGATATGGATTTTTGGCCATACCGTGCAGCCCTAATGTGTTGCACTACCTGGTTTGAGTCACTCACCCAGTAACTATGCTCCCTGTGCTTCTCAATGCAGTTTGCCCAAACAGAGGGTTATCAACCCGCCTCTCTCCAGCTAATCAAGGAGGCTTTGAAGATGGACCCACCCAACCAGAACCTCCACTCTTGCTCCAGAGCCCAAAGCAAAGGTAAGGAGCCCAGTGCACACTGGTTGAGGGAGGGGACGTTTGGGAAAAGGTCTTGGACCGAATAGTTTGAAAGATGGTAGAAATGATGACTCGCGCTACCTCCACCCCCACCCCCACCCCCCTTCCTTTTGTTTTCACTCAGGGGACCTGTCGGATCGTCACTCCAGCCTCCATTCAGGAGAGAGAGATGAGGACTGGGAGTCTGACTCCGCAGAGCCGTCGGAGGGGGGCATGACCATGGACGAGCTGAGGGGTCTGGAGTCTGCACTGAGGGCCGAGAGAGGCCGAGAACAGGCCGCCCTGACAACTCCCGAGCCCGTCAGCCCCGACTCGGAGGCGGAGCAAGGCAGCGAGGGAAGCCTGGCGCCCAAGTACATCGGTCTTGATGGAATGGAACACGATGAAGAGCTGGAGCCACCCACCCTCCAGAGAGAGGAGCAGACCGGGCAAAGACGGGCGAAGGACGTCGTGACGGCGGCAGGGGAGCCGAGGTCAGGCTGGTCGAAGAGGTCAAGGGAGGACGACTCGGCCGCCTCCGTGTCAGGCGAGGACGCGGCCGAGCAGGGGGAGCCAGCGCACCTGCCCCACCTGTGTGCTCCGGGCAGTGTCGGGGAGAGCGTAGGGGAAGAGGAGGGGGGCGGCGACCTGCTCCATTTCTGCCCGCAGTGCGGAGGAGGCTTCACCTCACAGGCCGAGCGCGAGGAGCACCCCTGCCCACTAGGAGAATCCCATTTGCAGGACAGCGGGGAGGACGTCCTCTACCCGTGTGCCCACTGCGGCACCACGTTCAGCCACGCCTGGGCCCTCAAGAACCACGAGTGCGCGTGCGCCGCCGAGAGGCCGCACTGCTGCGAGATCTGCGGGAAGCGCTTCACGCACTCGCGCTCCCTGGAGCGGCATCAGCTGGTGCACACGGGCGAGAGGCCCCACCGGTGCCCTCAATGCGGACGCAGCTTCAGCCGCCTGGGCAATCTGGAGCGGCACCAGCGGATTCACACCGGCGAGCGTCCGTACGGGTGCGAGGCGTGCGGGAAGCGCTTCAGCCGCGTGGAGTACTTAAAGAGACACCAGCTCATACACACCAGTGAGAAGGCGGCACTCCAGTGCTCCAACTGCGGAAGCGGCTTTAGTGACGTGGAGCAACTGAAGAACCACCAGTGTTTTTAGGAGCCTCTCCTCTAAACGTCCGACAGAACTGGAAAGAAAAAGCGTTTTTTTATTGAATGTGGGAGACCTCATGGGATCGATGCCAATCATTGGTGGAGGCTCATGTTGTTCTCAGTGATCTGGAGTCGTCTTTCAAACACGTTCTGACAGGAAGGCAAATCAACTTTAATACAAAGATACACGTGTGGACAATTTGTTGAGTAAATATAGAAGGCAAATGTCCATAATTGACAGGAAGTCAGTTGCACTTGTTGTTTCTCTATATTTTAATTTGAGGTGGTCTCATTTGTACAGAGCTTGTACTTATTTATATGATAGAGTCGTACATTTGTCTTTTTTATCAAAAAGTGGCTCACATGTTGCAACTGGTGCCCTTGTTTTTTGCCAGAAAATATAATTGACAGCTTGGTATTTTATATGTTTTGTGTTTTGGCCATATCATTAAGAAATAAATATTTCAATTCATCACAAGGCCTTTTATCAATGTCAGTGTTTTATTTTTTATTGGAAAATCATGGGGTTAGAGAATACTTCAAGATCACATTAACTTCCAACCATCACTTGACAAGACAACATTTAACATTTACTTAGTAGATAAATGGTGAAGGCGTCTGACTTGACACTTTACTAATAACACATATCAAGCCTATGAAAGAGGAACTGTGTGCAGCTATGTTAACTAGAGCGTCTCACCCTTTATTACTCAGTGCTGTTTAAACAGACTGATTGGGGATGGGGGGGGCAATGTCTTCTCACTGGAGAGTTGGCCTCATAGGCTTCAATTGTCTTGTGATGCATGCTGGGATTGAGATGGCCCTTCCTGATAGTTCCTCAGTCCTGACACTGCCTGGCTCTTCCTGAAGAGTGGAAAATGGATTTGAGAATTTTGGTTACTGAGCAGAACAAAATAAAAACAGAAAACACAAACTCTGTGTTGAATATAAAGCTTCAGTCAGCAGCTCGTAAGCTCAGGGTAACGTTGACCAAATGTCCACTAAAACTTTCATTTCACTTTTTTTCATTGTTTTTTCAACCAAAGGGTTGAAGCATCACTTCTTGGATTGATGTCAGATCTTTTCTGGCCTGTGGCTTTGTGGAGTATTTATAAAGATTCATTGTTTTTGGCTAAAACCAGGACATAGTATTTTTATACATAGTGTGTTAATAGTAAACAATAGTTTTATATAGACTCCATTAAGCAAAGCTGGTTTACTAATCATGCAAAGTGGCCACCAGAATCCCAGTGTCCCCAAAGCTTCAGGGTTCAAACTATTTCATTTAAAATTGTTTTTTTGAAGATGTGCGATTAAAAATGACATCAACTGACATCATCTTCACTAATTAAAAGAAAACCTCCTGACAAAAATCACATTGGACACAGTTTGTCCCTAAAGTTACTTGTTGCTCAGCATAATTTGTACTTTACAACATCCTGCTGGCGTCTGCCTGCTGCAGTACATACGGACAGTACAAAGTGTGAAATGTGCAACCATTTTATTTTGAGGTGTTTGCATGTGTATAAACAAAGTGGATACTTCAACAGAATTAATATTTATTTTGTGTATTACAAAGGCTCTTCACCCATTTAATGTCTTGTTTCATTAGTAAAATCACTGTTACACGATGACAACATTACAGGGAAAAATATTATTTGAAAAATAAAGTGTATTTCCTTTCCTGATTATTCTTTATTATTAGGTAAATAGAATAAAAGATGTGCTGCACATGGTGAATACAGCAGTGCACACCCACCACAGAGACATTTACTACTTGCACCGTCTATTAAACAGATGGATGGTCCTACCCAGCCTCCGGCTCAGGCGCTTCTCCAGATCCTTTAAGGACATGCGCTTCACCTCGTAGCCCTTCACCGAGGGTTTCGCCTTGGCATTAACTCGCACAACTTCATCTCCACTGTTAGGATCATTCCTTCCCACTGCGGCATACGTGGGGAAAAAGCTCTGCTCGGACTTGGGAAGGTCGGATTTGAAGGATGGGCAGCAGTAGGCCGACCACATGTACTCAGGGACAGACACCCTGTTGTTGATCCATTGTGGTTCAGACTCATACGGCATGACTCCAGTGATCACATGCATAGTCCCAGTGCAGAAGTCCTCAAAGCTTTCTAAAACCTCCTGCTCCAGAACATTCCACAGTCCGTTGTTGGAGGTCTTATGCTGTGGGACAATGTTAGTCAGCGTAAAGGTGGCTCTGCGGTCTTGTTCTGTCTCGTGGTGACCGCTTGGATTGAGGTGGCCTTTGGTGAAGCCGGAGTTCTTGTAGTCCGCCTTCACCGCCTGGTTCTCCTTCACATTCTGGTGCACGAGGGTAGATTTCGTGAAGTTTTGCATTTCTGAGCTGGCACAGGAATCCGCCAACTGAGTGACCGACAGATAAAAGGAAACAACTTTTTTTAACTCATAAGAAAACAATAGATGGGCGTGTGAACTATTCACTTAAATTACAAACAGAACTTACGATTTCCACTTTCCTTTCTCTATTACTTCACCGAAAAAAACATGTAACAATCTCACAATGATCACGAGAACACTTAAATTCTATCAATGTTCTCTGTCATTTTGCTGTCTCAAAACCTAAACACAAATTCCAAATAAATCTACAATGGAATACCGATATATGAGTTATTCAGACACACTTTTAAATAATGAGTAAACGCCTTGATAGTAATGACTGTGTTAGTCAGGACAACTTATAACACAAGTACATCGCAAAAGTACTTCAACAAATTCTATCTGCATGAAAGCTGTTATAAATAATAAAGACTTTGCAGAGGTTTTGGTTTCACTTGAGGGAGATAGTTGTGAATGGATTATATCTTAATTTGTCCACTCCTTTACACACTAATACATAGTATAAACTAAAAACTGGGTTTGAATGAAGTAATGTTCATTACAGTCTTAAAAGAAGGTCTCTGTTGTTCTACTCACCTGAGGTTCAAACATCCATGCCTGATCAGGCCGGTTGCCAGACCCACTGAGTTTGTACGCAGAGTACAGAGGTGAACGATGCTGGCGGTGATACAGGGTTGCAAAGCGGTACTGGTTTTGGTAGCGCTGGCATATTGGCTGGTACCCCTGTCCTACGATACCTGTGGGTGGAGTTTCCTTATAGAAGAAATTAAGGCACTGGGAGAAGTCCTCTCCGATCTCTCCCAGGACCAGGCCACCGAACCAGGGTAAGAGGAGAAGCAGAGCTCCCATGGAGCATTGCAGCATCTTCTTGTGTGACATTCTACACAGACAGAGCTCCAGGTTAATTAAACCTAGATCTCCCTTGCGTCCTTTCAGCATCTTGAGTGTGGGCGTTCGAGGGTTGCTCTTATATGTACTGAAAGCAGCAGTCCTGTGGGTGGGTGTAACCCCCCCCCCCATCAAACTTCCCCCTTTGACAAGCAGGAAGGCAGACTTCTGAGAAACGCCTGCACTGCACATCTTTTTCTACCCCACCCATCAGCTGAGGTGTTAAACATCTTGTTTCAAGAGTTTAACCCTTCAGAGATTGTGATAAGTTGGAGGTAAACTACGCATCAACACTGACCTTTTATATTTTTGACAATATATAAGCTTCTTAAATGGAGGTGTTTCAGCATTTCACAGCCGTGCCGCCGTTCCCAGATTTTTCACGCTGTCTAAAGAGATTGTAGAAGTAGAAGTGCGTAAAGCCACTAGGGCATAACACATACATACTGCCATGAACAAGATTCAATGTTCAGTGTGCTGTGTGTCTTTTAGTTTCTCTAATCCATGCTCCACATACAGTTACCAATGCCGATTTACTTGCATTTCGGTTACAGGCACCACACAACATTCAACGTCACCTCAATGCACAACACTCAAAACCTGTCTGCTTACCATCCACAGCTGTGCTCTTCTTCTTTCTGTTGTTTTACAGCGGTTGGCATCCATCTTATTGGTGCATTACCGCCACCTTCTGCTCCCAAATATGGATCAGACAATACTCTACCCCTTTTACCCCAAAACAAACAAAACCAAAAGAAAGAAAACAAATAAAATACAAATACAAATAAATACCCCTGTACCCCATCACTACATTTCATTCATATCCTATAAAAAAACCCTATGCTCCTCAAAAATGCCAACAGTACCTTAACCTGTGCTCTCTCACCCATGGCCAGTACTCCTTTCAGAGTGCCATCACGCAGCCCTACCTCCCTCAGACTATTCCTCATAACCTCTCTCTGCGTCTCCCTACACTTCACTTCATCACTACCTGCTCCACTGACTCCTCTTCTCCACACCCTTCATACAACCCTGTGTGGTGTTTCCCTATCATTTTTAGGGTTTAATTTAGTGCACAATGACCCAACCGTAACCTTGTTGGAAAAGTTTGTTCTCTCCTATTCCCACCTCCTACCCTGTTAACTTTGATACTCTTTTGAATCTGATTGAAATGTCTCCCTTTACCCTTCTCTATCCCACCTATCTTGCCACATTTTATTGATATTCTCCCAGTTAATACTCGTGACCTCTGCCTTAATAATGTTAACCTTCATCTCTATGCCCCCTTTCCACACCTGTGCTGATTAGCAGTCACCCACTTAAATGCATTCCCGTGGCAATGAGCCACCCTGTGGTCAAATGGCGGAACTGCACGTCCCAATTCACCCGGAGTTTCCCTCAAAATAAACTAAAAGCCCCAAAACCTGCATTATTGCTTCAACAGAGATGAAGCATGAAGGGAGACACAGAAGGGTCTCGCACAATGTAAACGATTTGCATGCTATGAAGTGCGATGTTAGTGATGCTAGAGGTGCAAACACTCATTTTGATTCTTGCATTCTTGTACGTCTTGTTCTCCTAAAAAGGTTGCTGCTTCAGCATTCCAAGTATTTGAATCCTTATTCAACTTCTCATTTTCATTGTTGGAATGCCGCTTCAGCTTTCCAAGTATTGTTATTTGAATCCTTATTCAACTTCTCATTTTTATTATTGGAATGCTGCTTCAGCATAGTTTGTTTTTTTACAGGCGACACACACACATACGAATGAGTACTACACACCCTCGCAGAAAGAGATAACAACTTGTTAAGTTTAGGCTGGGTCTCTCTTCCACCACAGCAGCCCTCTCCTCAAATAGAGCTCTGTTTGTGCGTCACACAGAGGTCTGTGAGTGTAGAACGTTTGTTGTGTTAAGAGTTTCTGCTTCAACAAACAACTACACAGGTCTCTGCTGCAGGCTGTCTGTCTCTATCCCGTCTGTCTCTGTTTGTTTGACCCACTTTATCTGCACATTCGTAGATTTTCACTTCTTAGTTTCTCTGTTAGTGTCACAGGACTTGGGTCAGTAACTTTAGATGAAGTTTGGCAATGTGTGTGTGTGTGTGTGTGTGTTTGTAGGTGCTTATTTTAACTCAGTGTCTTTTTTTCTACCAGTTTTAGGGGTTAATTAAGTATTTCTATCCTGTACGTGTGGACAATTTGTGTTGAGTAAATACAGAAGACAAATGTCCAAAATTGACAGGAAGTCAGTTGTACTTGGTGTTTCTCTATTTTCTTCTACAGCCATTTTGATTTGAGGTGGTCTTATTTGTATGTACAAATCTTGTACTTATTTATATGATAGAGTTATTTATAAAAAAGGTTGCTTACACAACTGGTGCCGTTGTTTTTGCCAGACAATATGATTGACAGCTTGGTATTTTATATGTTTTGGCCATATCATTAAGAAATAAATATTTCAATTCATCACAAGGCGTTTTACACATTTCAGTGTTTTATTGGAAAATCATGGGGTTAGTGAATACTTCAAGATCACATTAACTTCCAACCATCATTTGACAAGACAACATTTAACATTTACTTAGTAGGTAAATGGTGAAGGAGTCTGACTTGACACTTTACTAATAACAAATATCAAGCTGGGCTATGAAAGACGAACTGTGTGCAGGTTGTTAAGTCGTAGTTGAAGGCTTCGATACCTGCTGATTACACCAGAGAGCAAATCACAGCAGGAGAAACAAAGACTCTGAGTGTAGTCAGGATTCTTAAAATACTAGACTTACTAGAGCCAACTCCGACCGGACTCTTCCTTCAGCCTCTTCTTTATTGAGCAGGCAGGTCACATAAGCATGATAATTCAGTATCGGTCACATTTGTGTGTGTGTGTGTGTGTGTGTGGTGAGAAATGTTTTGTACATTTCTCCCAGATATGGAGTTGTTTTGCAATTCTAGTTAGTCAGAAAAGTGCAGCAAGAGCAGTTGCAAGGACGTTTCATACATCAACCTGGTAATCCAAGTTACTGTAAACAGTTACACAATGATTACAAAGCAAAACATGATAAACCTTAACATTCCCTCCTGTTAATCATTTGTGAACTGTTTGTCTAGTACATCAGCAGCACATCACTTAGTTGCCTATTTTTGATGTGTGCATTACTTCAGATAGCAGTTACAAACATCATATTCTTCAGTCAGATAACCCCAGATATGTAGCATTACATAAGCCAATATAGTATTATTGATCATTCTGGTCATCATAGATTGCAAACATGGCACAATACATGCAAATAACAGACATACCGTAAATCCTCAAATAAAGACCGGGATTCAATTAGTGGCCGGGCTTCAGATAGTAGCCGGGGGCGCGGTCGATACCGACAAATAAAGGCCGGGCCCTAAATACAGGCCGGGGGTAAAAAAAATAAATAAATGTAAAAGTAATATTTCATAAATACATGTTCTCCTCATGTTTAATGTTATTAGCTAATTTCATGGACTGTTGGCAATAAAAAAAAGACATTTGACCACGTAGGCCTACTAGGCGAATTTGTTATTGTTCATGAAGGCGCTTCAAAGCGGGACAGCCATGCGCCGCTGGTAGGGATGCGCTGGTGCAGCTCCGGCAGTGGGGGGAGGAGAACCGCACGCAAGTAGCCCAGGATGAGGAAAACGACGAGGAGGAGCTGCTTAATAATCAACTTGTTGTTCTCGATGATGAGGATGGGGAAGAGGATGTTGAGGGGGACGCCGAATAGCTGTACAAATGTTACTGGTGAGCTTTGGATGTAGACCTAAGTATTATGTTGACCTATTTTTCCTATGTTGACCTATTTTTCATGATGTTGACCTATTTTGCAAGGTCCATTTAGTTTGCAGTTTGTTTGCTCCATTTGACCGTAGCTCAATGGCTGTGCCCATTCAGATGTTGCTGATAAATTTTGTAGTTTCGTAATATGACAGACCTAGTCTAAGTCCTGGCCATTTGGTTTAATTTTGGTTGTCTCCTGTTCGTTCTGTGATTGCTGTCCTTTGACAGGAACAGATATTTATTGTTATGTTGACACTGCAAATAAAGCGCTATACGCGATAAACTTTTTTTTTTGGCCGAGTGAAATTTTTGACTTGCTTGATTGTAATTGAGAACATTGGAAAATATCTGTAATTAACGATGTATCTTAAGAATGACACTATGGTTTATTACTGATTCATTTCTAAATGGTTAGTCTCCAGAAAGTTGATTAGCTATAGGTCTACCGGTTTCATTCTACCGGCAGCCTATCGGTAAATGGTTGCAGGAAGTGTTGAACGCATATTCAATGAATCATATTAGCCTACTGTAATTATGCCCATTATTTTATTTAAATAATACAATTCTATAACAGAAGATACCGGTAAGTAAGAAATAAAGGCCTGCCCCAAATACAAGCCTGCCCCAAATACATGCCGGTGCGCTGTGCAGCAGTAAACTTGAGGGTTTACGGTAATCATGAAAACGACCAACGGTGTAAGCAGTTTCAACATCAATTGCCACCAGGGGCCAAAAGTTAACCATGAGTAAATGTTCCAGTTTCCTTTGACAGAGTGATCCTTGGCCATGACAAATTGCATTTGCTTCAGCACATTCATGGCAGTAGATAAATTGGTATTAACCTCGTCAGGGATGTAAGTACAACATGTAGTTCCTATTTTCACACAGACACCTCCCTCAGATGCAGTCAGGAGGTCCAATACCTGTTCTGAAGCACCATGAGGCGGAATGCCTGGATCTCACGGTTTTGGCCTTTGTTTACTTTCAGAGATGAATTTACCCATACTTGGAACCTATAGTCAACAGTTTCTAAACGCAAGAGTAATTTACCCACTCCTTCCTGTGGGACGAGGGAGAGAATTACTTTGAGGTCCACAGTTTAAATTCATTGTGGGACATTGTTCTCCCAGATATCCACATGAGGCTTGATTCCATTTTGTGTCCTCCAATTAACAGCTCAGCGCTTACGACGGACGGAATTTGGTTTCTCGTCTATAATAAAAGTGTGGTCGGTCACAAAGATTGGCGCAGAATGTTGATGTCCACTCCTGGCCAATCTAGCAAAACACTTAGTTTGGCTTTTATTCATTGGTTTGGCGTGCAGGGTTACTTGTTTTGAGGAATGCGGCATGTGGGAACATACGAAACAATCATTTTTGTTATACGACCTGGAGAGGATCTTCACATAGCTATACCACATGTTAGTATCAAATGGATGTTCAGGGTCAACGTCCTTTCAGTTACATTCATCTGAATGTAGATTTCTTCTTTCCACTTTTCTGACAAACAATTCTGAAAGTACTGATTAAAGTAATAAATATAATGCAAAACACCAGGACACATGATACAACCTCGCTCAACCATTCCAGACGATATTATGACTGTTGAAAACAAATATAGTCTTAATATATATATAGTATAGTATATAATATATAGTCTTAATTTTTTTTTTAAACCAGTTTTTCCCTTGATTTCACGAACCCCAACTGGAAGATTGTTCCAAAGCACAATTGACCTATAAAACACGGTCCTCTTCAAAGAGGTTGGATTTAGGTAGGGGTAAGGAAATCTGATGACTATTCGCCCCTCCTATGTAATGTGAATGCATATCTGAATAGTAAATTATATTGTCACAAAGAAATTTAGGAATCCGGGTGTTAATGATTCTATGAAAATATACTATACATGTTAGCAGATAGTCTATGCTTGACCACCAGCCAAGCAAGACGGTCATGCATCTCTGCAACACTAATTCGCAAAGAACAACCAAGAACCAGTCTTGCAGCCTTATTTTGAGCCACTTGTAATTGTTTTTAAATGAGTGCTTGCTGCAGCAGACCATACAACAGAACAGTAATCCAGATGACACAAAGCCAATGTACAAACAACACGACTAAACAACCGTGAACTTCCAAGAAGCTTCACCTTTTACTTGCTGTACATCAAATTGTTGTTAGAAAAGTAATTTTGTACTTGCTCAAATACAATCTTTTCCAGTAATTTACTAAGCAGAATGCTAATAGGCCTACTATTTGGGCCACAGAAAGTTGTTTTGGTATCTTTGGGTAAAGGGATTATCTTGCCCTCCTTCCAAAGTTTTGGACACACACCACTAATCAGACCTCTATTAAAAATCTGACAGATAGAAATATTAGAAAATTAGAAATATGTCCAGCTGATAACTTCAACAGCCGACTATCCAAGTTGTCTGTACCAACAGACCCACCAACAGTTAAAGATCTCAACAACATTTCCACCTGTACAACTTTAACCTGATTAAATTCAAAACTACACATTATATCTTTCATAATACACCTTTCAATTAGCTCATTTGAGTTGGAACCAACAGTGCATTTCATTGTCTCTCTAAAGTTAGAAACCTTATTAACAAAATAATCATTCAAATAATTTGCAATCTGTATTGGCTTAGTCAAATAAACTCCATTGAATTCAACAAAAGAAGTGCAAGTAGATTTTTTCCCCATGATTTCATTGAATACATTCCACATTCTCTTACTATCTGTACCACTATCGTCAATTCACTTCTGAAAATATTTTTTCTTTTTCACTCTATTCTCATTGGTCACCTGATTCCTTAAAATACATTAAAATGTTCTGTCCTCAAGAGAGTCCGAAAGAACCGCAACCTTTTTAGCCTCTTCCCTTTAAGCTCCTTAACTCAGTATCAACCCAAGGAGCACTTTTGGCTGATGAGGATCACTTGGAACGGTCCCTCCCAGCGTGGGCTGGACCAACACTTCCTCTTAATCGTCTTGATCTCTGGTAGATTATTTGCATTTACGACATCTTTGATTTCCAGCAACTTCATCATCCAGTCTGCTAAAGTGCACTTTTCTTTGGCCTTTTCATCTGTTATGTGATAGACTGGCAGCTGGAATGGGCAACCATACCATACTATTTCAAAAGGAGTTAATCCATTGCTAGTTGGAGTTATTCGCATGTACAGCTTTACCAGATCAATACATTCGGGCCAGGTTCTTCCTGTTTCCTCCCATTTGTTCATTTTCTTTAACAAATGGTTTTAGCTTGGTAAGATAATAAGGTCCACCAAGGTCCAATAGTTCAAAAGTTAGTACCCTCTAATTTCTTAATTTAATCCTACTTGAGCTACATGGAATTATTTTCCATCTTAGTTCCCAATCAAAAACAGTTACACAATGACTCCAAAGTAAAACCTTAACATATGTTAACTGGAGCGTCTCACCCTTTATTACTCAGTGCTGTTTAAACAGACTGATTGGGGATGGGGGGAAATGTCTTCTCACTGGAGAGTTGGCCTCATAGGCTTCAATTGTCTTGTGATGCATGCTGGGATTGAGATGGCCCTTCCTGATAGTTCCTCAGTCCTGACACACTGCCTGGCTCTTCCTAACGAGTGGTGTGATGCCCCACACAAAGTATCATGAGTAGTGGATGGTGTGCCTACCTAACTGTCGCCCTATAGGTGAGCCTGGGTGGGGCATTGTCCTGATGGCTAATGGAGAGCACCTGGGCCCGGTGTCTCCTAAGGTCTATATATGCCATGCTCCTGCCAGCGGGAGGGGGGACTCGAGAGGAGGCAGACCCGGCCTTCGCTCCGGCTGTAGTCTCCATGCGTTATTTCTGTTGTGTTTGAGCTATTTATGCATACACGCACCACACAGTTTTTCACACATCCACACTTACACCACTAATTAACTGACTTCCCACCTCATAGGATCCTGATGGTTTTTGGGTATTGGATGTTATTTCAGTTCATCATTGAAGTTCCTTCTGTTAGGGTTATAATTCAATAAACATATATTCTTTAATCTTATATACTGTCTCCTGCTCCTGATGTTTGGCATAGCTTGAGCCAGCTTGAATTTGAAGCTTCAGTCAACAGCTCGTAAGCTCAGGGTAAAGTCCACCAAATGTCCGCCAAAACTTTCCATTTCATTTTTCATTGTTTCTTTTTTTCAACCAAAGTATAGCAGTAGAAGTTGAACTCCTAATTACCGGGCGTTCTCTGGGCCAAGCACGGCTGCAGGCCCCTGTATAAAAAACTGCTAGTTTCCCCCTTCCACCCTCTCCTGCCCGTTCTCCGCGCCATTTCAATCACTCTCCAAATAAGGCGAATATCACAAAGTTTGCCGTGCGGTTTGGCTGCTGGAGCTGTCTCCTTCGGGGTGACGTAAAACGCTGCTTGATTGCTGTCTCCTAAAAATCCGGAATATCGCAACCATTGCTGTACGCCTGTGTTGCCTTCACTGCTACTGGGCCAATGTTTTTTATGAATGAATGTAGCTGAAGGGTTTGGCTCCCTAGAATAAATTGGTTGATATAGTTGTTTCTTTATTTTCTTTCGATTTTGTTTTCGATTTTTTAGTGTGAGCACATTACACCAATTCTTAAATCCTTACTTTGGCTCCCAGTATGTCAGAGAATTAATTTCAAAATCCTACTGCTCACATATAAATCACTACATGGTTTACGGCCAAAGTATATCACTGATATGCTTCCACTACATAAGCCTTCAAGATCACTAAGATCTTCTGACACCAATCTGTCAGTGATTCCCAGAGTAAATACAAATCATGGGAAAGCATCATTTAGTTACTATGCAACAAACAGCTGGAATAAACTTCCTGAAGATTTAAGACTCGCCCCAACTCTGACCACATTTAAAACAAGACTGAAAACTTTTATGTTCACCTTCGCCTTCTGCTAAATTTTACCTACATTGCCCTTTTAACCTTTAATTAAACAATTTTAATAAGATTTTAATCTCACTCTGCACTGTAACTTTTAATTATTTTTATATTTACAATTTTATTTGCTGTTTTTTAATTCTTGCATTTTATTTCACTTTATTGTATGACATGTTATGTGAAGCACTTTGAGTCTGCTTTGTGTATGAAAAGCGCTATACAAATAAACTACGTCATAGTTGGGTTTTTCCAGTTTAGTGCATAATATAGGGATGAATCTATTTGTGTTTATTTAAATGATTGCAGAGCCAGGTTTGAGCCCTGTATAGTGGGATGAATGCCTATCAGGCAAGGATGGTTAAGGTCTCCAATAATTTATAGAAAACATCCTGCCAAAAATCACATTGATCAGTTTGTCCCTAAAGTTACTTGTTGCTCAGCATAATTTGTACTTTACAACATCCTGCTGGCGTCTGCCTGCTGCAGTACATACGGAAAGTACAAAGTGTGAAATGTGCAACCATTTTATATGGAGGTGTTAGTGGGTGGATACTTCAACAGAGAATTAAAATTCATTTTGTTTAATCAGAAGGCCCTTCACCAGTTTATGTCTTGTTTCATTAGTAAAATCACAGGGTCAGTTCCGGGATGACAACATAATAAGGAAAAATATAATTTGAAAAATTAAACCATTGAAAAAATGTATTTCCTTTCCTGATTAGAACGGTTATTTAAGTAATTAAAGAAGAAAATTTGCTGTGCATGGTGAATACAGCAGTGCACACCCACCACAGAGACATTTACCATTTGCACTGTCCATTAAACAGATTGATGGTCCCACCCAGCCTCTGGCTCAGGATCTTCTCCAGATCCTCTAAGGACATGCGCTTCACCCCGTAGCCCCTATCCTCCTTTTTCACATTGACGTTAACTGGCACAAACTCCTGTCCACTTTTGGGATCATTCCTTCCCACTGCAGCATGTGTGGGGAAAGAGGCCTTCATGTCCATGGGAAGTTTGACTTTGAGGGATGGGCAGCAGTAGGCGGACCACATGTACTCAGGGACAGACACCCTGCCTTTCATCAAGAGCGTTTCAGGCCTGTACGGCATGACTCCGGTGATCACATGCATAGTCCCGTTGCAGTATGAATTGAATTTTCTTAAAACCTCCTTCTCAAAATCACTCCACGGTCCGTTGTTGGAGCCTTCATGCTGTGGCACAATGTTAGTCAGTGTAAAGGTTGCCTGGCGGTCATGTGCTATCCCCTGGTGCTGGTTTGGATTGAGGTGGCCTCTGGTGTAGTTGGTGTCCTTGTAGTCCTCATCCACCGCCTGGCTCTCAGTCACATTCTGGTACATGGAGATAGGAGGGGGGAAGTCTTTCATCTCTGGATCGGCACCGGGAAACGCCAACTGGATGACCAACAGAGAGAAGGATACAACTTTCTTTACTTTGATCTTCTAATTCATCAGAAAACAATAGTTGGGCATGTGACTGATTCACTTACTTTGTTTGAAAAATAAATTACAAACAGAACTTATGATTTCCACTTTCCTTTCCCTGTTACTGAAGAAAAGATAATGTTTGTCACAATCACACACACCACGAGAATACTTAAATTAATCAGAAACTATTAACGTTCTCAGTTGTATTGTCCTAAAATCTAAAATCTACAAGGAAAGACAATATTTGCATTATAATATATTATTATACGGATTGATGAAATCCAGCGTTCTGATGGGGTGCATTATTCAGCGATAATGTACAGTTGTTGTTCACATTGACCCAAGCGTTCCATATCACTGCGCACTCAAAGTAACACGTTTTTTTTGGGAGACCATTAGTTGGCATTTTAGCTTTTAGCTCGGTGGCGATCGCCCCCCCAAAAAACGGAAATCCCAAAATGATCATTTTGAGGCAATGCCAGCTTTTGTGACTGGGCATCAGATGGTTCCGTTAACTACACCTCACATCTCCCGATGGCTGAACGTTAACAAACCGACCGCAGAAATGTTGCTTTAACACCTAATTTCTCGCCTGAAAACGTCCTAAAATGACATTCCGTCCCTTGAATATGGTAGTATTTATAAACTTGGACGGGCGAGCCCGGACTTCAAGGCATATGAAGGAAGGACGTATGATTGGCGCATTGCGCTGTTCAAAATCAGCGTTTTTTGCTTCCGCCTTCCGGTGTAACTGAGATTCTCTCACACTGTATACTGAGATGCTCTCACGTTGTATAGTGAGATTCTCTCACCCACACTAGTGAGATGACATGAATGTCTCAATAGTGTGTGTGCGAGTGTCTCAGTAGTGTGTGGGAGAGTGTCTCAGTATTGTGTGTGAGAGTGTCTCAATAGTATGTATGAGAGTGTCTCAGTAGAGTGTGTGAGAGTGTCTCAGTAGTGTGTGTGAGAGTGTCTCAGTAGAGTGTGTGAGAGTGTCTCAGTAGAGTGTGTGAGAGTGTCTCAGTAGTGTGTGTGAGAGTGTCTCAGTAGAGTGTGTGAGAGTGTCTCAGTAGTGTGTGTGAGAGTGTCTCAGTAGTTAAGTCCTAAACTGCCCCTCATACAATGCTGTTTACATGCACGTACAGGGAGTTTTTTTTCTCTAGACTGATGACATGTGATGCGAAACGTTTGGTGGCTAGAACCATTTTGTGCTGAAAGACAGCTATTTACTATTATTCATAATTTCCCTGGTAACCGTGTTATAAAAGCCATAAGGTACTTAAGGTGGTACTTTATCTTAATAATAATGTAACCGTGCGGGCCAACTACACCCTCGAACTGTTACATTATTGAACAATAAAGTAAGCCTCTCGTACCTTATTGCATTACTAATTTATGAGTTATTAAGACACACACTACTCTGTTTTAGTCAGGACAATTTGTGCTGCATTAAACTAATGAACTGCATTACAAGTTCTTCAACAAATTCCATCTGCATGTAATAATAAAAACTTTGCAGAGGTTTTGGTTTCACTTGAGAGAGATAGTTTTAAATGCAGTTTATTTTTATTTGTCCTCTCCTTAACACAAAAACTGGCTGTATAGATACAAACATAAATTAAACTGAATAAAGTAATGTTCCATGGATTACAGTCTTATAAGAAGGTCTCTGTTGTCCTACTCACCTGGGGTTCAAACAACCAGACCCGCTTGGTTTTGTCCGACGTGCCTTCTGGAGGACTGAGTATGTACGCAGAGTACAGAGGTGAACGATGCTGGCGGTGATACAGGGTTGCAAAGCGGTACTGGCCTTGATAGCGCTGGCATATTGGCTGGTACCACTGTCCTAGGATACCTGTGGGTGGAGTTTCCTTATGGAAGAAGTCAAAGCACTGGGAGAAGTTATTGCTGATCTCTCCCAGGACCAGGCCACCAAACCAGGGTAAGAGGAGAAGCAGAGCTCCCATGGAGCATTGCAGCATCTTCTCGTGTGACACTCTACACAGACAGAGCAGCAGGTTGTGCAGACAAAGCTCCAGGGTTCAATAGAACCGTTATCTCCTTTGCGTCCTTGCAGACTCTCTAGTGTTGGCCTTTGAGGGTTCCTCTTATATGTACTGAAAGCAGCAGTCCCGTCCCATCCCGCCCCAACCCCTATAAAACTTCCCCCACCAGACACGATTGCGTTAATGTAGACTACGTTTCAAAATAAAGGGCACCTCTATTCAGGGCGTTACGCTACGGGGCTTGTACAGCCCAAAAGGCACTTTTCATCATTTGCCTATCTTTAAACTGTCATTGACGCAGGTCCATAAAAGGTCACTCTCTTTCACTTGATACTTGTTATAGAGTAACTCCTCTCTGACCATATGTCTTTTCATTGTATTTTACTATACAATCTTTGAGATATTTGAAGATAAAGTCAGTAAAAACTACATGATATACCGATTTCCCTATCTTTGAACGGTCATTTCCCTAACGTTTAACTGTCTTTAAAGCAAATCCATAAAAGGTTACACTTGATTCTTGTTAAAGAGTACCTCCTCTATGCCCACGTGTTTCATGATGTTTCATACTGATGATATACTAAAGGCAAAGTCAGTCAAAATAAATGTGTTCGTTATTTATTTTAGAACTGTCTTTAAGACAGTTTTTATAGTTAAGTCAACAAATACCTTTGAAAAACCATTAAGTAGAGAAAACTTACTATAGTTAATTGGACATCTTCTGAGTTAACCATGGCCTGTGTGCATGGGTATATGTAAATAAACACACACAGAATACTCATGAAAACGGCTGGGTTTTTTTTAGCAGGAGTAATTGGATGTGTGGCGGGAGTGCGTGACTAGAGCCCGAAATGAGTGACTGTCACGCTCAATGCATGACACTTAAGAGTCTCCCACTATATGGCGAACCATAGACTTTGCAAATATTATGCAAATATTGAACTTAACAAAACTCATAACTTGATCCTAATTTTTCTTTGTAGCTTCTGAGCAGCAGATAAGCCAGTCTCCTGCTGAAAATGATGAGCTCGAAATTTGCAATGAGGAGGCTATGACTACAGGGACAGCTAGAGAGGATAACAGAGTAATATAAATAATGTGAATTAAAGTTATTTAATGTAAGAAAGTGCAGTATATGACACAGTTATAGATAAAGTGGCTGAAACCAGTGCACTGCTTAGGTGGTTACTGATGCTGTAGATGCTGTTGGTGCTATTCGCCAGTGTTGTGCCTGAACGCGTTCATTGAACGATAGTTGATAAACTCGTTCATATTTTGGGCGAACGTGAACTGAACGTACTGTATTAATGCCCTATGAACGTTACTGTGAACTCGTTCATTCTGGTGTCTATGAACGGCGCGTTCTTTCAGGTTAACATCGTTCAAGGGGGTGCCTGATTTCTAATGAAAACACACTGTAAACGCGCCTTAATAAGTAGCGAAAAAAAACACCCAATCTGGCAACACCAGCCACCAGCGTCGCACCGCGCATGCGTCATCAAGCGTATAATAATTTAAATGAGTTTCATGAAGTAACTGACAAGGTCGGTGAGGATGGGAGGAATCTGACCTTTTTTTGCACCTTAATGACAACTGTCGTGTTTTTCTTCTTTATTTTAAAAAGACCATTCAAGCAGCATGTGTTTGAATGTACTGTAGGGGTGAATGCTGCAGCTGCTGCTAGTGTGGAGTGAATGGACAGCAACATTAAAGCAACAAAGGGGAAAAGCTGTCCCCTCAAGGCTAATGTTGTCACGGTTTGGTCCCTCTTCCTGTTTTAGTTTGAAGTTTCATGTTCCTTGTGGTCCTGGGTTAACTTCACTTCCTGCCTTGTCTTGTGATTGCGTGATTGTCTCCACCTGTGTCCAATCACCTGCACCTCCCTTGTGTATTTAAGCACTGTGTGCCTGTTGTCCTTTGTCGCGTCATTGTCTACGTCAGTTGCCGTTGGTGCATGTTCGTTTGTTTGGTGAGTCTTATGTTTTGGAATAAAGAGCACGTCTGGAACTCCTGCGTTTGAGTCCTCCCTTCCGCCTGCACCAGCATCCCCATTCTGACAAATGTAAACCCTAGTTGGATAAGGATTCAAAAAAGGATATGAAATTAAATCTGATTAAATCTGATGCATAACTTCAGTGTTAAAACTGATAAAATAATTGCTGTCTGTGGTTCTGGGCTGTGGCAATAATAAAAAAAAAATAATAGCTCGCAGCAACGTATGGAAAAAAAGAACTGAACTAGTTCATTTTAAAATGTGTAAACTGAACTTTGAACTAGTTAATGTAGAAAGTGAACTTTCCCAACACTGCTATTCGCAGTGTAACTGTAACAGTGCCCAGCTGAGACAAGTGGAGAGAATGTGCAGGAAAAGCATATATTTCGAGAGGATATCTTCATTTACAAATATTACCCGGTAGTTTTCCCCCCGTCGCTCATGGTGCGGCCATGCGCCATTGCCTTCTATATACCAGCCGCCACTGGTGTATTCATTTAACAATGATGAGCAGTGCCGGCGCTCCGCACACGCACATCACGCCCTGCGCGTAGGGCACCAAGTGCCTGGGGGGCCACCAAAAAATCTGGGACGTGAAAAATCATCACAGTAGGCTACTAGTATAAATAACAAATAAAATATGTATAAAGCATGTCATACCGGGAGGTCAAGCTTGTGTTTGTGTCCTGTTGTCGCGTCTATTTTTGAACATCCTGTTTTATTTTGGTGGTTAATTTTCCTCTCGTTTCAAGTGCCTTGCCCTTCCTCATGTGTCTCCTGTTGATTGTCTTCCCTGATTCCTAATTGTGTCCACCTGTTCCCCCACCTCCCTCATGGATATTTATAGTCTGCGTCTCCCCTTGTCCTGTGCCAGTGTGTCTTGCATGTTGAATGTATTCACAACCGCATCATAGCTGCCACGGAGAATTATCGTTTGATACCCTACTGTTTGTGAGTATTGTTTGTTGGAATAAATCCAGATCAGTCAACCATCTCTGCATCCTTGTCCTTCCCTCATGCTACGGGCGTGACAGAAAATGTTTAATATAGTTCTATCAGATAGCAGAATGGTCTCTTATAGAGATGGTAAAGTAAATTCTACTGTGCAGTTTGCACTTTATTATTATTATTTGTACTTATGTATATTATTTACTGAAGAAATGTGCACATTATTACTTACACGGATATATACTTGAATAATTTCTGCATTTACAATGTTCAGTTCCAAATCTGTGTTTTTAGTAATTGTGGTGGAATTTGGTATTTATAATTTTATCATTTAAATAATTTATTTCTTTTCATGTTTGTTTATGTCAATTATTTATATTTTAGTAGTTATTTGGGGAATAAAGAGAATCTAAGACATTCTGAATGGTTGTTATTCCTTTGGTGGTGGTGGTGGTTGGTTGGTTGGGGGGGGCACCACCAAGCGTTTAGGGCACCCAAATGGCTAGCGCCGGCCCTGATGATGAGCCACGCCTTCTAGCACGCTTTATTTCGCTGTATTGGTTGGTTTGTATTAGCTAACCTTAAGTTAGCCAAACCTAAGGTTTCAGAGCTTGCACTTTCTTTATGATAGTTGTATATTTGTCTTTATCTGGTGCCTTAGTTTTTTGCTGGACAATATAATTAACAGGTGAAAAAACTCTGATACGAAACTGCACCTAAGACCAGCCTGGGAACTGGGACCAACTGACGACAGACCTGGGAAGACTGAAGCCTTTATACCCGCCACAGGTGATTCCTGGAATGAGCCACAGCTGAGATCTCGAAAAAGGGGCGGGGCCAAAGGTGGAACACAGAGGTGGAAACTAGATGGACAAAACAGAACAAAAACACAGACAGGGCAAAAAACGTCTCCGGTTACGAATGTAACCTTAGTTCCCTGAAGGGAACGAGACGCTGCATGGAAACGCTGTGGGAACGCCTCTGCGCGACCGCGTCGAAGCACGTGTGAAATCTAACCAATGGCGAGCTGGTACGTCATAGGCGGGCGACGCCAGGACCAGGAAGCTATAAAGGGACCCGAAGTGCCGGACCATTCATCTCTGAACGGCCGAATCAAGTGCCACGGGCAGGCCGGGAGTATTGCATCGACACGCAGCGTCTCGTTCCCTTCAGGGAACTAAGGTTACATTTGGAACAAGAGACGTTCCCTCTCAGAGAACTCGAGCTGCGTGAAAACGCTGTGGGAACGCCAATACCCACTCCGCCATATGAGCAAGTGACCGTAGTGTGAAGTCAGTGCGCACACTTAGACGAGAGCACCTGCGCTCTAGGCGTAGAGTTAAGGTCTAGACGATAAAACCTCACAAACGTGTGGGGAGAGGACCAGTCTGCCGCCATACAAACGTCGTGCAGCGATACTTTACCCGACAAAAGGGCTTTAGAAGCCGCCATACACCTGGTAGAATGGGGCCCGGACAGCCAAAGGTGCGGGCTGACCGGCCCATTAGTAAGCAAGTGAGATGGCCTCAAACAACCACTTGCTCATCCTCTGCTTAGACACCGGGCCCCAAGTATTGGGTGGTCCGAAACACACAAACAACTGTTCGGAAAGTCTACACAGGGCGGTTCTGCGGACGTAGGAGTCCAAGGCCCTAACTGTGCAGAGGAGGTTCGCCTGGTCCGATGTCAGGAACGGGGGAGGACAAAAAGCCTGCAGCACAATAGGCCCGACCGTAGCGGACGGGACCTTAGGAATATAGCCGGGGGAAGGTAGTAAGAACGCCTTCACCATGCCGGATGCAAATTCCAAGCACGAGGGGGCCACAGAGAGGGCTTGCATATCTCCAATTCTTTTGGGGGAAGAAATAGCAAGCAGGAAGAGGGTCTTAAGAGCCACATACTTCACTGCGACCTCTGCGATGGGCTCGAAAGGAGCACCGGAGAGACCTTCTAGTACGACGGCCAGGTCCCAGGACGGTACTCTAGTGCTGGCTGCTGGCCTCAGCCTCAGGGTGCCACGAAGGAAGCGAGATACCAGTGGGTGTCTCCCCAGAGAACGCCCATCTAGTGGGGCATGAGTTGCCAACAGGGCCGCCACATATACCTTGATAGTAGACCGGGATAAACCTGTGGAGAAGCGTTCCTGCAGGAACTCCAGTACTGAACCAACCGGGCAGTTAACTGGGTCTAGCTGTCGTTCCCCACACCAAGTGGCAAAGAGACTCCACCTACCGGCATACGCCTTCCTTGGAGCGGGGTCTCTGGAGTGGAGGATGGTCTCCACGACCTCGGTCGAGAGACCAGATTCTAAGAGGCGGGTCCCCTCAAGGGCCACGCCCATAGCCTCCATAGCTCCGGGCAGGGGTGAACGATGGACCCCGACGCCTGAGGCAGCAGGTCCACCCTGATGGGAATCTCCAAGGGAGGACCTGCGAGGAGCGACATAAGGTCCGCAAACTATACTCGGGGGGCCAGAACGGGGCTACCAACAGTAGATTGACGCCGTCCTGACGGACCCTCTCCAGAACCCCTGGGAGCAAAGCAACCGGGGGAAAAGCGTACAGGCGCGCCCTCGGCCACGCCTGCACCATCGCATCCAACCCAAGCGGGGCGGGATGCGTGAGGGAGAACCACAGAGGACAGTGAGACGTCTCTCTGGAGGCAAATAGGTCCACCTCGGCACGGCCGAAGTGTCTCCAAAGGAGCTCCACCCCATCGGGGTGGAGTCTCCAGTCCTCAGGCCTCGGCACCTGTCTCGACAGGGCGTCTGCCCCCCTCCATATGGCCAGGGCCCGCAGGCAACGCCGAGTGACCTTGATTAGACGGCGCTGGTTTCCCCTTGGGGAGAAACCCTTGGCCTTGAGCCACCACTGCAACGGTCTCAAGTGTAACAGGCCACAAGGAATCACGTTGGATGCCGCTGCCAGGAGACCTAACAGTCTCTGAAACTGTTTCACAGTGAGTGGCCGACCTAGCTTGGCCTGCTTGACTGCAGAGAGGATCGAAGCTACTTGAGCGGGAGACAGATGTGCCCGCATCGTGGTCGAATCCCAAATCACGCCCAGGAAGGTGGTCCTCTGCACTGGGGAAAGAACACTTTTCCTGGCGTTGAGTCTCAGCCCCAGACGGTTGATGTGGGCGAGCACAACATCTCGATGTTGGGCCGCCAGCCGCATAGATGGCGCTAGAATCAACTAGTCGTCTATGTAGTTCAAGATGCGGATGCCCTGGAGACGCAATGGTGCCAGAGCTGCATCCACGCACTTGGTAAACGTACGGGGTGAGAGGGCAAGGCCAAACAGAAGAACCTGGTACTGGTAAGCTTTGTCCCCAAAAGCAAACATCAGGAACTTCCTGTGTTGTGGGAGGATGGGTATATGAAAGTAGGCGTCCTTAAGATCTATCGTGATAAACCAGTCCTCGGACCTGATCTGTGACGCGATCTGTTTGAAAATGAGCATCTTGAAGCTCAACTTTGCAACAGCGCGGTTCAAACGGCGTAGATCTAGTATTGGACGCAAACCCCCATCCTTCTTTGGAACGATGAAGTAGCGGCTGTAATAGCCCGACTCTCTGCCTGGAGGTAGAACTCGTTCCTTTCTGCAGCAGAGCCTGTACTTCCTGTTCCAATACCAGAGCCTGCTGGGGGTCCACCACTGTGGGTATCACCCCCCCAAATCGAGGCGGCCGCCACCTGAACTGGATGGCGTAGCCCCTGTCGATTGTACGCAGGACCCATTGAGATACATTGGGGAGGGCTCGCCACTCTCCCAAAAACTCTCTCAGGGGCACTGGCCCCTCGAGACTGGTCTCTGGAAGTCTACTCTGGGTCTACAGACGCAGCGCCCTGTAACAGCGCACCGGCAGGGAAGCGCTGGTCTAGTAGAGCCGGAACCCTCCTTGGAGGGGGCGAACGGCCCTCGGGCTCGCGCTCGCTGGAACCGGCCGTGCCCCAAAACGGGAAAAACGGGGACAGCGGACTGACTCCTGGAGAGTACCGGGGGGATGGGAACACCGAGTAGCGCGGCGACACCCTGACCCCCCTGTGGGGATCACTCTCCGGGCCCTGGTAGTTGTAACGTCGATGGACTTCTTCGCGGCGGCCGTCCTCAGACCCACAGCGTTTCCACGCAGCTCGAGTTCCCTGAGAGGGAACAACAGATGTGCTGATTGGGTCCCTAACACAAGGCCTTTTATCCATTTCAGTGTTTTAGTTTTCATGGGAAAATCGTGAGGTTAGTGAACATTTCAAAATAACATAAATTTCCAACCGTCGTTTTACAACATTTAACAATTACTTTTTATTGTAAAGAAATGTTAAACTTTTTGGGTTGTGGAATTCAAAAGGGCTCAAAGAAATTATGTTAAAAAACAAAAGTGTCCTTAGCCTTTTCATTATTACATAGTTTTCCCTTAAGTATATTATTGTTTTGGCTAAAACCAGTATATAGTATTTAATATACAGTGTATTATTAATTGAAACATTTTATATAGACCCCATTAGGCAAACCAAAATTCCAGTGTCCCCAAAAGCTTCAGGCTTTAAACAATAAGAATTTGTTTGTGGAAGATGCACAATTAAAATACGACATCAACTGACATCATTATGGACTTTAATCTTCTACGTCCTAATTTTCCAGTTTAGTGCAGACATGTATTACAGTCCTGAATCTATTTGTGTTTATTGATGAATGGTTCAACCAGCCTATCAGGGAAGGGTGGTTAAGTTCTTAACTATTTAAAAGAAAACCTCCTTAGAGAAATCAGTTTCCAAACTTCAAGTTACTTATTACTCAACATCATTTGTACTTTACAACATCCTGCTGGCACAGCATCTGCCTGCTGCGGTATATACGGAGAGTACAAAGTGTTAAATGTGCAACTATTTTATTTTGAGGTGTTTGCATGTGTATAAACAAAGTGGATACTTCAACAGAGAATTAATATTCATTTTGTTTAACCAGAAGGCTCGTCACCCATTTAATGCCATACAGCAGTGTAACCCCCCAGAGACATTTAGTACTGGTACTGTCCATTAAACTGTCAGGACGGCTGGTGCGGGTCGAGGCAGGGAGGACTCAGACACAGAGTTTTCAAAAAAAAGGTGTTCTTTAATAAATCCAATGAAAAAGCTAGGACGGACATGCACCAACGACGGGTACACTCAACAATGACGCGACAAGGGACAACAGGCACACGGCTTAAATACACTAGGGAGGTGCAGGTGATTGGACACAGGTGGAAACAATCAGGCAATCACAGGACAAGGCAGGAAGTGAAGTTACCCAGGAACACAAAAGACATGAAAACTACAAAATAAGACAAGAAGCAGACCCAAACCGTGACAGAACCCCCCCCCCCCCCCTCAAGGACCGAATTCCAGACGGTCCTAAAGGGGGGCCATGGAACAATGGAAATCAGACAAGGAGCGGGAGGGTGGGGACCCGACAGCTATGGTCCGGCGGCCTGCCGGGGCGGCAGCCAGGCGTGGGGTGCTCCGGGGGTCTGCCGGGGCGGCGGCCGGGCGTGGGGTGCTCCGGGGGTCTGCCGGGGCGGCGGCCGGGCGTGGGGTGCTCCGGGGGTCTGCCGGGGGGGCGGCCAGGCTGCGTGGCGGGGGGCGCCGGGCTGTGCGGCTCCGGCTGCTTGGCGGGGGGCTGTGCGGCTCCGGCTGCTTGGCGGGGGCGCCGGGCTGTGCGGCTCCGGCTGCATGGCGTGGGGCGGCGGGCTGTGCGGCTCCGGCTGCATGGCGTGGGGTGCCGGGCTGTGCGGCTCCGGCTGCATGGCGTGGGGCGGCGGGCTGTGCGGCTCCGGCTGCATGGCGTGGGGTGCCGGCCTGTGCGGCTCCGGCTGCATGGCGCCGGGCTGTGCGGCTCCGGCTGCATGGTGTGGGGCGGCGGGCTGTGCGGCTCCGGCTGCATGGCGTGGGGCGGCGGGCTGTGCGGCTCCGGCTGCATGGCGTGGGGTGCCGGCCTGTGCGGCTCCGGCTGCATGGCGCCGGGCTGTGCGGCTCCGGCTGCATGGTGTGGGGCGACGGGCTGTGCGGCTCCGGCTGCTTGGCGTGGGGCGCCAGGCTGTGCGGCTCCGGCCGCTTGGCGTGGGGCTCCGGCTCAACCCCTGACCCCACCCCCCCTTCAAGGACCGACTTCCAGGCGGTCCCAAGAGGGTGGGAGGGGGGGGGTCACGATCGGGCGTCGTGGAGTCGGGACTGGGGGCGTGGGTCTCTGGGCCGGGGGCGTGAGTCTGGGGGCCGGGACGGGCGGAGACTGGAGTCTGGGGGCCGGGACGACCACATGTACTCAGGGACAGACACCCTGTTGTTGACGGGAAAACGCCAACTGAGTGACCGACCAAGAGAAGGATAAACGTTTTAAAACTTGGTTATTTTAATTCATCAGAAAACAGTAGTTTGGTGTGTGACTGATTCACTCATATTGTTTGAAAAATAAATGACAAATATAACTTATGATTTCCACTTTCCTTTCTCTGTTACTTCACTTGTTTGTCACAATAACACATTGATCACAAGAATACTTAAATTTACCAGAAACTATCATTGTTCTGTCATATTGTTGTATTAAAATGTAAAGACAAATTCCAAATAAATCTACAATTGAATACCAATATATGAGTTATTCAGACACAGACAGAGCAGCAGGTTGTGCAGACAAAGCTCCAGAGTTTAATTGAACCGTTATCTCCTTTGCGTCCTTTCAAAGTCTGGAGTGTTGGCATTTGAGGGTTGCTTATATGTACTGAAATGCAGCAGTCATGTGGGTGGGAATAACCTCCCCTCCCACCCCAACCCCTATCAAACTTTGACGAGCAGGAAGGCAGACTTCTGAGAAACGACTCCACATTTTTTTAACCCCATCGGTCAGCTGAGGTATGAACACCTTGTTTCAAAAGTTTAACCATTTAGGGAATGTAACACATTGGAGGTAAACTCTGAAACGTAAACTACACATCAACACTGACCTTTTATATTCTTGACAATAGATAAGCTTCTTAAATAAAGATGTTTCAGCATTTCACAGCCGTGCTGCTTACATTTTCCAATGTACTCACCGGCCACTTTATTAGGTACCCCATGCTAGTAACGGGTTGGACCCCCTTTTGCTTCCTTTTGATTCCAGCTTTATGACATGGCGCATTATCCTGCTGAAAGTAGCCATCGGAAGTTGGGTACATTGTGGTCATAAAGGGATGGACATGGTCAGCAACAATACTCAGGTAGGCTGTGGCGTTGCAACGATGCTCAATTGGTACCAAGGGGCCCAAAGAGTGCCAAGAAAATATTCCCCACACCATGACACCACCACCACCAGCCTGAACCGTTGATACAAGGCAGGATGGATCCATGCTTTCATGTTGTAGACGCCAAATTCTGACCCTACCATCCGAATGTCGCAGCAGAAATCGAGACTCATCAGACCAGGCAACGTTTTTCCAATCTTCTATTGTCCAATTTCGATGAGCTTGTGCAAATTGTAGCCTCAGTTTCCTGTTCTTAGCTGAAAGGAGTGGCACCCGGTGTGGTCTTCTGCTGCTGTAGCCCATCTGCCTCAAAGTTTGACGTACTGTGCGTTCAGAGATGCTCTTATGCCCACCTTGGTTGTAACGGGTGGTTATTTGAGTCACTGTTGCCCTTCTATCAGCTCGAACCAGTCTGGCCATTCTCCTCTGACCTCTGGCATCAACAAGGCATTTCCGCCCACAGAACTGCCGCTCACTGGATGTTTTTTCTTTTTCGGACCATTCTCTGTAAACCCTAGAGATGGTTGTGCGTGAAAATCCCAGTAGATTAGCAGTTTCTGAAATACTCAGACCAGCCCTTCTGGCACCAACAATCATGCCACGTTCAAAGTCACTCAAATCACCTTTCTTCCCCATACTGATGCTCGGTTTGAACTGCAGGAGATTGTCTTGACAATGTCTACATGCCTAAATGCACTGAGTTGCCGCCATGTGATTGGCTGCTTAGAAATTAAGTGTTAACGAGCAGTTGGACAGGTGTACCTAATAAAGTGGCCGGTGAGTATGTGTTAAGCCACTAGGGCGAACATGTTCGGACGCCTGATCTGCCATGAACAAGATTCAATGTTCAGTGCGCTGTGTGTCTTTTCGTCTCTTTAATCTGTGCTCCACATACAGTTACCAATGCCGATTTACTTGCATTACATTACAGCTTTCGGTTACTTGCACCACACAGCATACGACGTCACCTCGATGCACGACATGTGACTGGCTATGACACGGTCAAAACGTCTGCTTCCCTTCCACACCTGTGCTGCTTCTTCTTCTTCTTCTCTTATTTAATGGCGGACTGCAAACAACGTTTAGGTGCATGCCGCCACCTACTGTACTGGAGTGTGTATAGTCATGTCATTTTATATCCTACTCCATATCCCTGAGTCTTTTAAAAAGGTAATTAGAGCCTTCCTTGTAGTTCTTAATCCTTCTCCTTCTGACCCCAGTATCCCTACCAGTCCACTCCCTCCCTGCCTCCTGAACCTTATCTTTAAGCACCTGCCTTTCCACTTCATTCACAGTTCTCACTATTCCTTTTCCCCATTAAAAATAATGTGCCATTCAGCCCTGTGTGATTCACTCTCAGTCTTGTCATTGCAATTTCCTCACGTCTGGTATATTCCATGTAGTGCTTTATACTGACACTTTTTTGTATTTTATAGTATCTTCTACCTTTCCTGTCTTCCTCCCATCGTGTCTGCCATATTTCAAGACCTTTCTTTTTAACCACTGCTTTACCTTCGCCTTTTCCTAGTGGGATTGTAATTATAATTGCTTTAAGCAATGCCTCTTTGGCCAGTCTATCTGCCATCTCGTTCCCTTTAACTCCCTCATGTGCTGGTACCCAACAAAACTGAATCTCTATGCCACCCTGATGCAATCTAAATAAGCTGTTAAAAAGTTCTATTAGTAGATCTTCTCTTATGGATGAAAGAGTCTGTGCACAGTACCACCTTGTCAGGTCGAACCTCTTCTACCCACTGTAGTGCAATAATGACTGCTACTATTTCTGCTGTGTACACTGATAACCGGTATAGACACTTTCTGCACCCCAGTCACATCCCGACACCACATCTCTACTTCCCTGATGGCTTTCCTTATGTGACCTAATACGTATGACACATTCCTTCCTCTAATCCAAATGGCCCCATCATCCGCATATAGTGCTGTTTTTATGCGTCCATCAATTTTTGAAAAAATATCCTTAATCATTATGTTAAACAGTATCTGACTAATTGCACTCCCCTGGGGAATACCATTGTCTACATTAAATTCTGTAGATACCTCTGATCCAAATTTTATTAAACAGTCTTAATATTAACTTAAATGATTCGCCTGGTAACTGTCTGAAAATGGCATAACATAATTGATCTTGGCCGGGTGCTGTATATCCAGTGCCCAGCAGAGCTATGTTGAGTTCTGATAAAGTAAAATCCACATCTAGTATTGACATACCATCCTCCTTTTTTAACTTCACTTCCTTATTCTTTCTTAATGCCTGTTCTTTCTGCTGTTTATGTATATCACTAAGGTTTTCACAACTGTGTACTGCCGCAAAGGCCCTCCCTGTCACGGTTTGGGTCCTCTTCCTGTCTTATTTTGTAGTTTTCTTGTCTCTCGTGTCTCTGGGTGAGCTTCACTTCCTGTCCTGTCCTGTGATTGCCTGATTGCGTCATTGTCTATTGTCTCTCATCGTTGGTGCACGTTCTTTGGTTTTGTGTTTGATTAAAGAGCACTCTGTTCGAGAAATCCTGCGTTTGAGTCCTCCCTGCAACCTGCTCCAGCTGCCACCTGACACTCCCTAGCACTTCTGCCTTTCCTTTATCTGATACTATTATCTATCAATCAAAGCTGGAATTTTACCAGACGTCCTTTTCCCATTCATTCTCTTGAACATAGACCATATATCCCCTAATTTTACTCCTCTGCCTATGGTGGAACAGAATTCTCTCTAGTTTCTCTTTTTGTTATACTTTATTGTCCTACGTGCCACAGCCCTTTTCCTTTGATAATCTATAACATTTTCGTATGAAAGATTTTTCTTTAATGTTCTAAATGCCTTGTTTCGTTCTTTAACAGCTCTGCTACATTTCTCATTCCACCAAGGTACCACTTTCTTCTTTTCATTTGTTGTTCTTTGTGAGATACTCCGTATTGCTGAGTTTATAATGTGTTTTGTAACTTGTTTTGTACATTCTTCTATATTTCCATCAATGTCACCAGATTAACTGACTCTTCACAACATGCCCCAAATTTTTCCCATTCTGCTTTCTCAAAACACCATCTGGTTAAGGACATCCCTTCATGGATACAAATGTGTGTATTAATTACAGTGAGAACTGGGAAATGATCACTTCCTATGGTAGTTTCACTTTTAATATGCCAATCACATGCTTTAACTAAGCTTTCTGACACCAGTCTAACATCCAAGCATGATATAGTACCCCTATTCATATCTATTCTTGTACCCTGTCCAATATTAAGGCACACCAATACTCTTTCTTCCATAATTTCTTCCATTATTTTCCCGTTACTATCTGTATGCTTGCTGCCCCATAGGCTGTTATGCGCATTAAAATCTCCACACCGTATTTCTTTCCTGTATACACTCCCTGCCATTTCTATTAATTTGTCAGTAATTCATTTTTTGCATGGGTTATAAAAATTGATCAGCTTAATATGACCCACTTTCCTTGGACTACATATCTCGACCATAATACATTCCATATCCTCTGGGCAAGGGAGCTCTCTAAATGCCAGCCCATCCTTGAGAAAGGTAGCACACACTCCACCATTTTGATTGTTAGGCCTATCATTTCTTATAGAACTAAACCCTGGTATAACAAAGTCCAAATGTGGTTGTAACCAAGTTTCTTGTACACATACTACATCTGGAACTACATCTAATTCATAAATATATTTTTTAAATTCTTGACCATTAGCTATGAGGCTTCTGGCGTTCCACTGTAGTATGTGATGTGCATTACCATAATTAGTGTTCTAACCTCAGTTTGTGTATTTTCCCCGTTTCCAAGTGCTGTTAACAATTCATGTATCTGGTCTGCTTTAACATCTATATCAAGAATTCTTTTTGCTGCCTCCACAATAGCCTTGATTCTATCACTTTTCTTTTTCAATTGGGGCACAACATTGATAGTGTGACAAATGAAAACCACAAAGTTTATCTTCTTAACTACCAATGTTTCCTTATCAACTTCACATTTGTGCTCACATGTAACCTGAGTATAAACAGGAGTCTGCCTTTGTGTTTGGTTAACTGCTCCTATATTTCTTTGAACCATTCCACTGGGGCGTTTATTTGATGCCGTTTCTCTAACTGTTTTTAGTGCTTCTGCATAAAGACACCTTAGAATCTTCACCCTCTGGGCTTCTATGGCTTCTCTTTGTACTTCACATCCTCCAAACGCAGCACTATGCTCACCACCACAGTTACAGCATTTCAATCAGGAGAGACTTATTTGATAGTAACAATGGTTTATTCCATAAGCATCAACTATGACTTGTGCAGTTCTTTGGCGATTGGACTCCATCCTGAGGGACTATTCCCGAAGGTAGGGATACTGAGGTCCAATCGGCCCAATCCCCCTGGAGTCCAGACACTGGTGGTGGTGAATAGGAATAGCAGCAACTAGATGATGAACCTGGAACCACGCCGATGCCAACTGGAGGTGACTGGGGTGGAGGAGGGTCGCCTCAGCTACGCACTGAAAATGACAGCTGACAGCCAACGGAGAGGAGAATACTTTTAAACATTTGACAGCAACAATGTGATTGGCTCCAGCGAATAGTTGTAGAATCTGATTGGTTACCAAAAATGTGCACGCCCCCAATCAGCTGATAGCGTACATACACGGGAGGCAAAAGAGCCCGACTGGTTGTCTTCCTGACTGAACTTGCGCTTAAGCTACATTTCAATCAGGAGAGACTTATTTGATAGTAACAATGGTTTATTCCATAAGCATCAACTATGACTTGTGCAGTTCTTTGGCGATTGGACTCCATCCTGAGGGACTATTCCCGAAGGTAGGGATACTGAGGTCCAATCGGCCCAATCCCCAAAGAGACATTTATTTATATGAATGAATAAATATCTTACCCCTTGCCGTCGTGACATTCCTAAGCTAACCCGGAAAAGCAGTCATGACAGAAGTTAAACTTGCACGGGTTGATGTCACCCCAGTTAAGAGATCTGGTGAGTCAACGCACAGTGTAGAGGACATCTCGATGGACTGCCGATCGCAACCCGGGTTCCTGGACCGAGACCTGGAAATAAGGTTACCTGGATGGGTCTTACAAAATTGGCCCCAGACCTGGACACTGATAGCCCCTTGATGGGACTTACGCCCTCGGCCCTCCAACTTAGGCTGATGTCATCTTGCTGGGTCTTACGCCTTCGGCCCCTGACATGGCAAAGATGACATCTTGCAGGGACTTACTCCTACGGCCCTCACTCGACTGATGTCATCTCATGGGTCTTACGCGCACGGCCCCCGCCACAGTGAAGATGACATCTTGATGGGACTTACACATACGGCCCTCACTTGACTGATGTCATCTGATGGGTCTTACACACACGGCCCCAGCCACAGTACAGATGACATCTTGCTGGGACTTACACATACGGCCCTCCAACTTCCCCTGATGACCTCTGGATGGGACTTAGGCCTTTGGCCCCCGCCTGGTCCCTTCCCCCAGGTCCTGTGCCACGAGGCTGGGAAACAGCTCTAACCCGGTCCATGGAGAACGTGGAAAAACGACCAGTGACATGGAGTAAAGCAACTGCGCAGCTGGAAGGGCAATGTATAAACAGTGAGGAGAGAATACTAGCGTACCAGACTGCAACAAACCCTTAAATGTTATGACGACACACCAAAGATATACCCCTAACCACTGTTATGATGCACACGAGCAATACCAAAATGCCGCACACGAGCAATACCAAAATGCCCGGTGAATGCCACCACCACCACCAGTTATATGCAATCCTGCAGGATTTTATATATTTACATTTTTATTTTTATTTTAAGGCTTCAATGATCGTTGAGTTTCTAGTATCGTATTTAAGTCGGGGCGGATATAAGCTGTGAACGCAGAGGAAGACCACCGGCCCAATTTCTGAAGGGATGTAGCCGGGACGCCTTGGTTAGCAGCCGAAGTAGCCGCCCCTATTCGAAAGGAATGCCCAGTGTATAGCTGAGGTGATAAATTGAGTCGAGAAAGGATAACCTCAAAATGATCGTTAAACAAAGACCTGGATAATGGCACGTTGCCAGGGATCAGGAATAGTGGAGTAATGGAGCCCGTAATCGGTCTCAGCCTTAGGAACTTAACCATGGAATTAAACGGGCAAAACCTAGTACCGATCCGGGCCACGATTACCGTGCAAGCACCTCCACATTTTGAGTGTTTAAGGCATACGTTATAATGACTAGCGTGAAAGGTCAAATCGCCGAAAGCGATGTCTGTTTCAGCGTTGAAAGATTTCGTCGAGGTAGTAAATTCCCCACACCTGAGACAAGCATAGAAGGCTAAGGAAAACACAGCTTCGAGCAGTGTGTCGACATAAGGGGAAAAAACGCCGGCTCTGAGAACATTTAGCATCCTGTGCAAAATAGGAAGGGTAATGGGCTGTCTGCGGTCTAGATTCTGAGGCATCGATTTAGTAAGGCCTTTTAGCACTAGTTTGACGGCTGTATTCGAAAACAAACTGGTAGAAGCAGGGTTGTAACATCTAACGTTAAATTGAATGCCGGCGAGTAAACTGCGGATATATGGAGGTTTGAAATGTCGCACTTCCCAACAATAACAAATAAAAGGCACAGACTGTGTTGATGAGAACAGGTTTAAGAGAAACCCCAACAGAGACACAAAACAGCGCAAAAGTACACCAAGCAAAATCGTACATTTTTACAGTAGAAACTGCTAAACCCTTCCTCATGTATTTCTTGGCTGCCTCTAAATATTCCCCCATCTGGCTATTGTGACTATGCTCTAAACCACCATCAGGACGTGACACGCGGGAACAGTGACTGCCACTGGACTGGCCTCGGGACAGAGGTTCCGGAAAGCCTGAAATTTAAAACGGGAAAGTGAATCAGCCAGTGTATTCAAATGACCGGGCAGGTGCCGGGCGGTGATAATAAAGTTATGTGTGACGGCTGACCAGGTAATGCTCCTCATGAACGGCATTATGTCTTTAGAGGAGGAGCGCCCTCTATTAATAATGTCCACCACTGCTTGGTTATCGCACAGGACGGAAATGCGTTTGCATTTCCGGTGCCGGCCCCAGACAAAGCAGGCCACGGCCACAGGGTAAATTTCATAGAGCGCTGATGAAACTTCAAATTCCGCAAAGGCAGGCGGCCAGTGGTCAGCAAACCACTGCCCTTGAAAATAACCCCCAAACCCCACAGATGGCGCGGCATCTGTGTAAAACCTCAAAGAGTCTGAAGAATGCACCAGGTCGTCATAGAAGAATGTAACCCCATTCCAGTTCTCGAGCAAACGAGACCAGAACCTTAAATCAGAACGACACCCTGCATCGAGGTACACAAATTCGTGCAAATGGCCCACGGAAGAAGCCCTGTCCAACAACCGAGATATGAACGAGCGCCCCTGTGGAATGACGCGCATAGCAAAATTAAGATGCCCCAACAAAGAGAGTAACTGTTGTTTTGTTATATTTCCAGCTGCACAATACGACTTGGATATCTTGCGAATGCGCTGCAATTTTGCGATCGGCAGGGACGCTTTCATAGCTACAGTATCAAGCATAATGCCCAAGAACTCAAGAGATGTGTCTGGCCCCACCGTTTTCTCCTCTGAGAGGGGAACGCCAAGTGAGTGGAAACAACGTTTCAATTTATCCAGAGATGCGCCTGACCCTTCGTGCGGGGCATCTACCAACAGAAAATCATCCAGCAAGTGAAGAACTGCTGGAACCCTTGCTCTGTTCAGCAGTATCCAGCAAAGCGCTTCGGCAACTTGGTTAAAAATATGGGGGCTGCTCTTGCACCCGAAAGTTAACCGTACCCCAAAATAGTACTTTGACTCCCAGCGGATTCCGAATAGATGCCACTGGGAAGGATGGATCGGAACTATTTTAAATGCGTCTGTGATGTCCGCTTTGGAGAGCCACGCGCCTAGACCCGCTAATTTGATCAGTTTAATGGCATTGTCCACCGAGGCATAGTGGAGAGAGAGAACAGCTCAGAAGGGATGAGGCTGTTAACCCTCGGAATTGAGCAGGAACGGGGAGCTGACAGATCAAAAATTAACCTTTTCTTACCGGAGTATTTGCCCGTGGCTACCCCTATGGGACTAGTGCGAAATACAGTGAATGGAGAGGCTTTGAAAGGCCCGATCACATACTTATTCCTAACCTCTTTCTCGATTAACCGACGCACTGTATCGGGATCAGTAACCGCTGACTGCAGATTTTTTGCAACAAATGTTACAGAAGGCATAGCAATGACTCCGACACAGAACCCTTGTGATAACCCTGTGAGCAGATGGTCTACGAACACTGAATCCGGATGAGAAGACAGTTCAACAGATAGTGCTTGCAGATTTATTGGTGTGGACGGATGCTGCATCAAAATGTCTTTGAACCACGACGTTTCCCTCCCCGTGGAGAAAATCTGGACGTGCGCCGGGGGCAGACTGACCGGGGATGCGCATCCTTGCAGAAGCTGCATATGTGAAGAAAACGGCAGTTTACATACGTACACACACTTTCGTTAAAGCTCCTACAAACAGGTGGATTGTTCAGTTTAGGCACCTCACGGCCAGAGAATGTAGGCGGAAACACCGCCGCGGGACACAACTGATCCGGGTGGCCCGGGTTCCCGCAGGAACTGCACGATACGGTTTGTGTGCCCCCTGCGACCATGAGCAATAATTCCGTATCCAGCACGGACCAGTTCACGCGGGAGTTATATTGTGTTATGTACAGGGCGGCTTTGCTGGAAAACGCCTTATGGTACTGGTAGAAGATGTTCCTCCCGTATTTCAGGTGTAGATCGCCGATCAGCGCCATGTATGCGTCCAGCTCCTGTCTTCTGTCTGGAAAGACCGCGCATAATACGTCCCGAAACACGCCAAATGCCACCATAAACTGTCCAATCGATAGATCTTTGAGCAGTCGTGGATCTGCCGATTTAAACACCGCAGCGATGTTACCACCGGAGGCTACGCTAGTCTCACACTCCGGGGATGGCAGCATGATGCTAACGAGATTTATGTCTCTACCCTGTAAAATTTTCGATCTCAGTCGGGGCGTGATGTTTGCTACCTGTGGGATGTATGGCCTACCCATTACAGGAGCGGGGAATGCAGAAGCCAGCGAATGTTGGGCGCCTTCTATGGGTGACGATGTTGACGGCTGATTCCGGAAAACGGCTGCCTGTCGCATGGAGCCTTGGGTGGCGGTGATGGTGGCTGACGATGTTGCCCGATTTGCCGCGTTCTCCAAGGACTGCAGGCGAGAATCGATGGTGTGCATGGTGCTGACCAGGGACTGCAGGGTTGTGACAACTAGGTTGTCGGCGGTGGATGTGCCAGGAGTAGATGGTGGAGCAAGCGTACGCGCCGACATCGCTCTCTTCCTCGCCCGTGGTGCTTGAACCGGGCCGGCTTTCCTCGCTCTTTTCCGCCCCGCAGCAGCCGCCGGTTGAGGCTCGCCTACATCACTGCTGGCTGTCACCCCGATTAGCTCGTGTAACTGGGATAACGGCAGGCCTGGAGACGGAGTAACACCCCGCTCCTCAAGCAGAGCCAGGAGTGTTGCTCGATCGTCCGGAGGGGAGCTGCTGCGCAGCGCCAGGCGAGAGCTTCTGCGCTGGGAACCCTGCGGGCTGGGATCCTGCTCCGGCTGGCCAACGAGCCCGCGACAAGCCTCACCTGGCAACGGATCACCTTCCAAGTCTGACATGACCCTTAGCACCGCCACAAAGCAATAAAGAACAACAAATCTACCCATATGTCTTCGCCTCAGCTACGCACTGAAAATGACAGCTGACAGCCAACGGAGAGGAGAATACTTTTAAACATTTGACAGCAACAATGTGATTGGCTCCAGCGAATAGTTGTAGAATCTGATTGGTTACCAAAAATGTGCACGCCCCCAATCAGCTGATAGCGTACATACACGGGAGGCAAAAGAGCCCGACTGGTTGTCTTCCTGACTGAACTTGCGCTTAAGCTACATTTAATCTTCGTATCCTTTTCACATTTACCGTACTCATGCTGACCACCACATCTAGCAGCTATTGAAATACATCCTCCTATTGGAGGACAAGCGCATAAAGGAGAAACTGCAAAAGCAGAAGGATGAGAAGCTCAACCAGCTGGAGGAGGTGCTGACCGAGACCACAGAGCAAATGAGCCAAATGGAAAGTACGGCCGACCAGCTTCGCCTCAAACTGACGGAGGAGGAAAACCCAGAGAAACTCAAGGTATCGGAGAAGATACGCAGATAGATATCCGTATGGTTCCATTAAGCTAATAACAAGGAAGATTGTTACACTAGAGGTGCTTTGCCACACATTGTAAGGCAGAAAGTCAAAGACAATTGGAGAACTTGGAGGATTCATTATAGTTTTTTTTACATTTCTTCTTAACAATGATGGACTGAATGAAAATGGTGGTCGAGGATGTGCAGTCAGAGTTTCTGGGTCCTCTGCAGTACAGGACCTGGAGGACAATGAGCTCCTCCGAGGAGGGAAGGAGGCCAGTGAGATGTACGTTATCCGGTTCCCCCGGGGATGAAGGCAATGAGGGAGGGATGCTGGAGGAAGAGGAAGAGGAGGGCAGCCTCAGCGGTGCAGGGGACACACATCCACTCTTCATTTGTCTCCTATAGATGAATATTGAAAGAGTGCAGAGTGTGTTATTAGCCTCCCTGTGGCGCCATTACACAGTTTTATAAAATGCCTGTGTGTAGATATAACCAGTAATAACGTTGTAGACATATGACATGGTTGTGTCCAAATGTATAGCTATATGTTTGACCACCTGTGTGCTCCGGCCAGTGTTGGGGAGAGCGTAGGGGAAGAGGAGGGGGGCCGCGACCTGCTCCATTTCTGCCCGCAGTGCAGAGGCGGCTTCACCTCACAGGCCGAGCACGAGGGGCACCACTGCCCACTAGGAGAATCCCCTTAAAGAGACACCAGCGCATACACACCAGTGAGAAGGCGGCACTCCAGTGTTTTTAGGAGCCTCTCCTCTAAACGTCCGACAGAACTGGAAAGATAAAGCGTTTTTTTTTAATTGAATGTGGGAGACCTCATGGGATCGATGCCAATCATTGGTGGAGGCTCATGTTGTTCTCAGTGATCTGGAGTCGTCTTTCGAACACGTTCTGACAGGAAGGCAAATCAACTTTAATACAAAGATACACGTGTGGACAATTTGTTGAGTAAATATAGAAGGCAAATGTCCATAATTGACAGGAAGTCAGTTGCACTTGTTGTTTCTCTATATTTTGATTTGAGGTGGTCTCATTTGTACAGAGCTTGTACTTATTTATATTATAGAGTCGTACATTTGTCTTTTTTATCAAAAAGTGGCTCACATGTTGCAACTGGTGCCCTTGTTTTTTTGCCAGAAAATATAATTGACAGCTTCATATTTAATATGTTTTGTGTTTTGGCACATTAAGAAATACATTTTTCAATTCATCACAAGGCCTTTTATCCATTTCAGTAGTTTATTTTTTATTGGGAAATCATGGAGTGAGTGATCACATTAATTTCCAATACGTTTTGTATTTTTTCAACCTTTTAGGCCCAAAGAAACAGCTTTTGGATTCATGTCGGCCCTTTTCTGGCCTGTGGCTTTGTGGAGTCTATACAGATCAGTCAAACTAAATTTATAACATGCTAATTAATTAGCTCTAGACTTTGTAACCGCTGGACAACTTACTGGGTTGTGGAAGTCAAAAGGGCTCAAAGAAATGATGTAACAAAAGTGTCCTTAACCTTTTCAGTTTTGTTATTTATTCGTAGTTTATTATTGTTTTGGCTAAATACAGTATATACTATTTAATATTCATAGTGTTTTAAAAATACAATACTTTCATATCGACGCCATTTAGCAAAGCTTAGCATTAGCAAATCATGCAAAGTGCCCTCCTGGTTTCAAGTGTCCCCAAAGCTTTAGGGTTAAAACTATTTCAATCAAAATGTGTTTGTAGAGGATGTGCAATTAAATAGAACATCAACTGACATCATTAGAGACATTAATATTTTATGTGATTATTGGGTTTTCCAGTTTAGTGCATACATGTAATACAGTCCTGAATCTATTTGTGTTTATTTAAATGATCAGCCAGCTTTGGGCCTTGTATAGTGGGATGAATGGTTCACCCTATCAGGTAAAGGTGGTTAAGTTCTTAACTAATTAAGAGAAAACCTCGTGAGAAAATTCACAGTTTTTCCATAGAGTTACTTGTTACTTAGCATAATTTGTACTTTACAACATCCTGCTGGCACAGCATCTGCCTGCTGCAGTACATACGGAGAGTACAAAGTGTGAAATGTACAACCATTTTATTTGGAGGTGTTGGCATGTGTATAAACAAAGTGGAAAATTAATATTCATTTTGTTTAACCAGAAGGCTTGTCACCCATTTAATGCCATACAGCAGTGCCAGAGACATTTACTGGCACTGTCCATTAAACAGAGTGATGGTCATGTCCAGCCTCTGTCTCAGGATGTCCTCCAGCTCCTCTAAGGACATGCGCCTCACCTCGTAGCCCCTAACCGAGGGTTTCGCTGTGACGTTAACTGGAACAAACTCCTCTCCACTGTTAGGATCATTCCTTCCCACTGCAGCATACGTGGGGAAAAAGCGCTGCTCGGACATGGGAAGGTCGGATCTGAAGGATGGGCAGCAGTAGGCCGACCACATGTACTCAGGGACAGACACCCTGTTGTTGATCCATTGTGGTTCAGACTCGTACGGCATGACTCCAGTGATCACATGCATAGTCCCGTTGCAGAAGGCCTTGAATTTTGTTAACACCTCCTGCTCCAGAACAGTCCATGGTCCGTTGTTGGAGCGCGCTCGCTGTGGGACTATGTTAGTCAGAGTAAAGGTGGCCCTGCGGTCTTGTTCCGTCTCGTGGTGCAGGCTTGGATTGAGGTGGCCTCTGGTGAAGCCGGAGTTCTTGTAGTCCGCCTTCACCGCTTGGCTCTCCTTCACATTCTGGTCCACGGGGGTAGAGAAGATTTGCATCTCTGAGCTGCCACGGGAAAACGCCAACTGAGTGACCGACAGAGAGAAGGAAACAACTTTGTTCTTCTAATTCATCAGAAAACAATAGTTGGGCGTGTGATTCACTTCCGTTGTTTGAAAAATAAATTACAAACAGTCGATTTCCACTTTCCTTTCTCTGTCACTTGTTTGTCACAATAACACCTTGATCACAAGAATACTTAAATTTACCAGAAACTATCAATGTTCTCTGTCATATTGTTGTCTTAAAATGTAAACACAAACTCCAATAAATCTACAATGGAATACCAATATATGAGTTATTCAGACACACTTTACTCTAATGAGCAAATGCCTCAATAGTAATGACTTTACTCTGTTTTACTCAGGACAACTTGTAACTAATCAATAAGTCCGTCAACAAATTCTACCTGCATGAAAGCTGTTATAATAAATACTTTTCAGAGGTTGTTTGTACTTGAGGTCGATAGTTTTGAATGCCATTTATTTTCATTTGTCCACTCGTTAACACACTTATGCATATAACGAGATAAAAACTGTAGATACAAACATAAATTAAACTGAATAAAGTGATGTTCAACTCTGTTTTTCTACTCACCTGAGGTTCATACATCCATGCCTGTTTGGGCCGCTTGCCATCTGGAGGACTGAGTTTGTACGCAGAGTACAGAGGTGAACGATGCTGGCGGTGATACAGGGTTGCAAAGCGGTACTGGTTTTGGTAGCGCTGGCATACTGGCTGGTACCCCTCTGCTGGGATACCTGTGGGTGGAGTTTCCTTATAGAAGAAGTCAAAGCACTGGGAGAAGTCCTTGCTGATCTCTCCCAGGACCAGGCCACCAAACCAGGGTAAGAGCAGAAGCACAGATCCCATGGAGCATTGCAGCATCTTCTTGTGTGACATTCCACACAGACAGAGCAGCAGGTTGTGCAGACAAAGCTCCAGAGTTTAATTGAACCGTTATCTCCTTTGCGTTGAGGGTTGCTCTTATATGTTCTGAAAGCAGCAGTCCTGTGGGTGAGAGTAACCCTCCCACAACCCTTATGAAACTTCCCCCGTGGACTTCTGAGAAACGACACTGCACATCCTTTTCTACCCCATCGGTCAGCTGAGGCATGAACACCTTGTTTCATAAGTTTAACCTTTCTGGGAATGGGGCACATTGGAGGTAAACTCTGAAACATAAACCACTGACCTTTTATATTCTCGACTTTAGATTCTTGACAGCTGTCTCACGCTGTCTAAAGAGATGAAGCACCCATGGAGGCACAGAAAGGACTCGCACGATGTAAATCATTTTCATGAAATTAAGTGAGATGTTTGTGATGCTCGAGGTGCAAACACTCATTTCGATTCGTGCATGTACGTAGTGTTCCCCATAAAAAGTTGTTAATTATTATTTGTAAATGAATGTCATGACACAAGGACACTGAGCAAGTCAGCAGGTTTCATTTTCTGTCTCTCTGTTTTTTGTGTGCTCTCGTTTTTCTTCTCTCATTGTGGGAACCACAGATATTATAAACATGCTGCAGTACTTCCATTATTTCTCAACTGTTAGGTTAAGTGGGAAAATCATCTTTGCATCTTCAAGTTTGAAATTATATTTCCTATTGGTGAAACCAGAACGATGTGCACGACTAATGAAGTCAAAGTGGTAGATTGGAGTCCATGAGGTATGGGATGGGTTAATCTCTGCGTTAAGTACTGATACCACTGATTCTGAGTCTTTATTTGATTATTAATACTGAACAAAATAAAGAAGAACAATCTAGGTCATTATGATTCCATTTCGGGCTCATGACAAGTTTCTTGTAATTTTAGCTTCTTGAATGGTGGAGTCTGCTAAAGAAATGCGTCTCATCAATTAATTATTTATGCATTAATTGGTGGTTTGTAAACGGTTATTAATTCTTCTTGCTGGTTGAAATCTGAAAACCGCTCCTTTCAATACACCCTGCAGGACAAATGGGAATTTTAAGGACATACTTAGTAATTAAGTGCCTGAACATTTAGTCAGGCACTTAATTACATATCATTGGAATCTATTGGGTTTTTATCTTTGAGTTGTGGGCACAAGGCTGTTTATTGTGGCCATCTAGTGAGCACTCAGAGACATGACACTTGGAAGCACCTTGACTTTCCAGGACAGAGACGCTGATGATGGTCCGGTCAGTGAAACTAGTTGGACTGTGAGTAATAACGCTGAGTTTACGGACACTGGTGATGAGGCTAAACATGTGGATGATCTTGAATTACCAAAGTTTCAGTTTCCACACAGAGTAGAGCAGCTACTTAACACTGATGAAATATTGGGGGAAGGGGGTTGAATCCTTTATTCCACGTAGCCTTCCAAGCTACGGGTCAGATATGAGGCCAAATACATCATAATAAAATAAGCCCTCATAGAGACACAAAACATACCTCAACAAGTCGTCTTTTAAACAAAAAAAATCCCAACCAAAGACAGTTCTTTGCTCACCTAAAAGAACGATTACACACAAAAAAGGTGTACTTTCCCTTCCTGGTTTTACACAGCTAGTTTCATTTTTTCTTCTTTGTTTTGTGTTGCTGACTCAGAGGCTGTTGGGTGTGTTTGGAAACCTAAAAACACCTGGCTCACCTACGTGCTGAACTAAGTTTGTACTAGAGATATGATACAGAAAGATTACAACAATAATAAGGACTAGTGTTAACCTATACATTTAAGCAGATACACGTGTGGGCAATTTGTGTTGAGTAAATATAGATGGCAAATGTCCAAAATTGACAGGAAGTCGGTTGCACTTGGTGTTTCTTTACCTTTTCTTCTCCAACCATTTTGATTTGAGGTGGTCTCATTTGTACAAAGCTTGTACTAAAGCAATAAGGTACGAGAGGCTGTACTTTATCGTCCAACAGACCTTTATCACAACTTCCGTATTTGTTACCGGAAATGCGCAATCGTTGTGGTAATCTTCTTCCTGTCTAGTCAGGGCAACGGCAAACAAATGGCGCAAGCAATGAGCAAGAGTTATTGTAGCCTACCGCTGCTGTTCTGGTTATTCCGCTTCGTTCTTTCCCTTTTGATGGTGATGTTCGACGAAAATGGATTCAGACTATCCGGCGGGAAGAAGGACCAAACTTTAGCATTAAAAAGGGGAGCGCTAATGTCTGCAGCAGACACGTTACCTCAGACCACTACGTTTCACAGTTTGCTGCTTGAAACCAGAGGCTGTCCCTGGACCTTGTCCTTGGAACGATTTCACCCTTAGAGGAAAAAGGGAGCCTGTGTTTGAGCGGTGACAAAAACGGCCGCTGTCTGCATTCGGCTAAAATGATTGTCGCTACACACAAGACGTTCACTTGGACAACCACAAATGTATACCATAATGCTTCATTAAAAGCAGACTATAATGCTTTAGTAAGGTGTTCTATATCCTCTATACTCTACATACATTATGTCTAAGTTGACACGCTAATGACTTGTCATTCTGACTAACAGTTTAACAGTTAGCCTCTAAACATAGATGGCAAATGTCCAAAATTGACAGGAAGTCGGTTGCACTTGGTGTTTCTCTACATTTTCTTCTCCAACCATTTTTATTTGAGGTGCTCTCATTTGTACAAAGCTTGTACTAAAGCAATAAGGTACGAGAGGCTGTGCTTTATCGTCAAATAGACATTTTCCACAACTATAATCGTTGTGGTAAACTTCTTCCTGTCTGGTCAGGGAAACGGCGAACAGTTACATTATTGAAGATAAAGTAATGCCTCAAGTAGCTTATTGCTAGAACGTAAATAGCTGCCTTTTAGCACAAAATAGTTGTTGCCACCAAACGTTGTCTATCGCATTTCATCAGTCTTGAGAAAAATAGTGCGCGTACGTGCATGTAAACAACATTGGGTCCCACTCCATCTCATTCCTTCACATTGCTGCATTCCCGTGTGGCTGTTGCTATGCAACAGAGCAACAGTATCGGTAACGTCATGCTTATTTTGTAAAAGTTGCCACTAAAATAAGAAAAATGACAATGGGATACTTTCAATGCAATTATATTTAATTTAAATATTAGGCTTAAACATTCAACATCATAAATGATTCGCCGGGCATAATACCAACGGTAGGTTAATAAACGAAACCTAAATAGCCTAAATATGCTGTTTACACTTAATCAACTAAAATGACGAGTGACTTTTTTTTGACGTTTGTTTATGTTAATTTGGATATCTCCATTAATTGTGCATCGGTGGAAAACATTTCTCATGTCCCCTTTGTTTCTGATGATATTGCGTCCGACCACTCTTTCTCTTTTTGCCGGTGGCTCTGTTTTCGAAGCTCCTTCTGCAGCAAGGATGTTACTCCATCGCTGTCTTTCATTAAGATTTGGTTTCCAGTAGCTTTAGAAGGGAGTTTTCGGATTCATGTCCACTCATTGACACAATTTCTCATGCGTCCAACCCAGCATTAGAAAGAGTTTGCACCAAGGTGCTCCGCAGGCAGTGATTAGTGTAGATCAGTAGTGTCCAAACTAAGGCCCGCGAGCCAACTGCTGCCCGCCATCCATTTTTTATTGGCCCGCATCAAAGTCTAAAAAATATTGTAACAGACTGACATGTTCTGTGTGCGAGGTTTCACATTTACTGAGTTTATAAGGTCAATGAAGGGCTCATGATGTGATGTCAATCATCTTAGTGCCGCCAATGGGAATGTGATGTTTGGGGGGTGGGTTGAAGTAACGTTGTTGGAGTTCTGTTGATTAAAATGGTTGGTTTGTTTTTCGGTAGGGCTGAGGCCCACAGTAGCCTGTTTTCCTGGTTCATAATAAAACCCTAAGAAGAACGCGTGTCCAGAGTTTCATTAGCGACTATATCCACTGTATTGCTTTTTTAGTTGATCTCGCTGATCATCTCGACACCCTGAACAAGAGACTACAAGGCAAAAAGCTGGTAGGGCAGCTGAATGCGCGCATTAAGCATTTTGTGCGAAGCTCCGTCTTCGAGTCACAACTATGAAAGTACAACATAGCGCATTTCCCCTTTGTGACCGGAATCAAATGCGCGTTTCCAAATGCTCCCTGCTAAAATGAGAGAACATGTCTCTGAGATCACGTCTCTCATGAAAGACTTCAGTCAACGCTTCCAAGATGTTTCTGTAATTATGAAGGAAATCACCGGATGCAGACGAAGAGGAGGAGATTCTGCAATTCGAACTGATCGAAATATAGTGCGATGATGAAGAATCCGCATCCGCTTCTCTCCCTTTGTTACTTCTATTGCAGCTTGGAAAATATCTCAGATGAGACGCCACGCAAAACAATGATGAGTCTGTTGGGCTCATCATCTGTGAACAGACATTCTCTGTGTTAACGCTGAACAAAATCAGACCAGAAAGACCGACAGCATCTCTGTGATGTCTTTCGCATCTCAACCACCAAACTGACTCCTAACCTTCGGACCAAAGCGCAGCATCGCTGCTCCCACTGAGTGCAACATTCTCCCATTACGGGGGAGTTCAAATAAAAACACAGTTTTCATCTGTCAATAATCCCAATTATTTAATTGACTGAAACGTTAGTTGATGTGTTAACAATCCCAATCATTTATTTGTGTATTAAGCTTGAAATATCCACATCACCTATTTCTCTTGTCTCTTCAAACAGGACAATAAAGGGGGATCAGCACCCTAAGATCCAATCTGAGACTCACTGAGATAATAACCTGCCAACCTTGAAAATCTACAAATGGAGAGCTATGACAGAGGCTTTTTTTAACATGTTCAATTATTTTAATTTTCCTGCATTTGATAGATTTTTTCAATATTAGTGCATTAAAAGTGAGGCAGTATACCTCACATCTAGTGAATGGCACAGTCCTTTGTATATTTTTCTGTATATGGCCCTCGGGACAAAAAGTTTGGACACCCCTGGTGTAGATGTTTGTGCCCGCCGCCTTGTATATCTTTGGCAAGATTTTTGCGAGATCATTTATGATCATTGGCTCCATTCTGTACCTGCGACAGAGAAAAACAATTACCATTATTATTAATGCGTTAGGGTTGGCTGGCTAAAGCGCGTAAAGATTAGCCAAGACCTACCAATCTTATCCGAAGCGGTAGCTCTCTTCTTTGGGTGCATGTAAAATGCAGGTGCTTTGGGGGGTAGGAGTAACAGATGCTTTCCCAAGGAAGCAACAGGACAGCGGACACCTGGAAGAGAAAACATGGAGCCACGTCGACTGTCCTTCTTGCGCTCATGTGGATCTTTATGATTCTTTGTCTCTTCGATGAATGTCATGCTGACATACTTCTGTTCATTCTCATCGGCAAAAAATAGTAAACGACCCTCTGGTTAGCGGGTAGTTCCCCCTCCTTCCCTCTTGCCGTCCAAAGTGCAGTTGTTTTGGCTAAAACCAGTATATAATATTTAATATACATAGTGTATTAAAAATGTAACAAGACTTACATATTGATGCCATTAAGCAAAGCTTAGCATTAGGAATTCATACAAAGTGGCCACCAGAATTCAAGTGTCGCCAAAAGCTTCAGGGTTCAATCTATTTCAATCAAATTCATTGTTGAAGATGTGCAATTAAAATACGACATCAACTGACATCATTAGGGACTTTAATCTTCTACGTCATAATTGTGTTTTCCAGTTTAGTGCATAATATAATGCTGAATCTATTTGTGTTTATTTAAATGATCAGCCAGCTTTGAGCCTTGTATAGTGGGATGGATGGTTCCACCAGCATATCAGGGAAGGGTGGTTAAGGTCTAAACTAATTAAAAGAAAACCTCCTAAAAAAAAAATCCCATTGAACACAGTTCCTCCCTAAAGTTACTTGTTACTCAGCATAATTTGTACTTTACAACATCCTGCTGGCACAGCATCTGCCTGCTGCGGTACATACGGGGAGTACAAAGTGTTAAATGTACAACCATTTTATTTGGAGGTGTTGGCATGTGTATAAACAAATTGGATACTTAATTAATTCATATTCATTTTGTTTAATCAAAAGGCTCTTCACCCGTTTAATGCCTTGATCCATTATTAAGATCACATGGTCAGTTGTTTTACAGGATGACAACATAACAGGGAAAATAATATTTGAAAAATAAAATCATTAGAAAAATGTATTTCCTTTCCTTATTAGAACGATCATTCAAGTGATTAAAGAATAAAAGATGTGCTGCACATGGTGAATACAGCAGTGCACACCCACCACAGAGACATTTCATACTGGCACTGTCCATTAAACAGAGTGATGGTCATGTCCAGCCTCTTTCTCAGGATGTCCTCCAGCTCCTCTAAGGACATGCGCCGCACCTCGTAGCCCCTCACCGAGGGTTTCGCCGTGACGTTAACTGGCACAAACTCCTCTCCACTGTTAGGATCATTCCTTCCCACTGCGGCATACGTGGGGAAAAAGCGCTGCTCGGACTTGGGAAGGTCGGATCTGAAGGATGGGCAACAGTAGGCCGACCACATGTACTCAGGGACAGACACCCTGTTGTTGATCCATTGTGGTTCAGACTCATACGGCATGACTCCAGTGATCACATGCATAGTCCCGTTGCAGAAGGCCTTGAATTTTGTTAAAACCTCCTGCTCCAGAACATTCCACGGTCCGTTGTTGGAGCTCTTATGCTGTGGGACAATGTTAGTCAGCGTAAAGGTGGCCCTGCGGTCTTGTTCTGTCTCGTGGTGCAGGCTTGGATTGAGGTGGCCTCTGGTGAAGCCGGAGTCCTTGTAGTCCTCATCCACCGCCTGGCTCTCCTTCACATTCTGGTCCACGAGGGTATGGAAGTTTTGCATCTCTGAGCTGGCACGGGAAAACGCCAACTGAGTGACCGATAGATAGAAGGAAACAACTTTTTTTAACGTTGTTCTTCTAATTCATCAGAAAACAGTTGTTTTCTCTCATGTTGTTTGAAATATGAATTACAAACAGAACTTACAATTTCCACTTTCCTTTCTCTGTTACTTCACCAAAGAAAAGGTCCTATTAGTCACAATCACACATTGACCTTGAGAATGCTTAAATTCACTAGAAACCTTGGTAACGCTTTATATTAAGGTCCTTGCAATAACCATTAATTAATAGGTAATAAGGCCCTTGTAAGTCCTTACAAGATGCTCATTAACATTTATAAGCCTATATAAGTGTTAATTATGGCATTATAATACAGTTAATAGCAGGCTATAACACATTTATAAGCATCTTTGCAATGCTTTTATTAATGTTTTGTTTGCTTATTGATAACTTACTTACTTTACTTTATTTATTAATTACTTTATTGCTCATCTATTATTAAACTATGCACTTGTTAACAGTTAACTATGCTTTTTGCAGCTATGGGATCTAAAGCGAGAACAATGCCTTATTAAGGCTAATGAATATTTCTTAATGTGTTAATTACTGGTTATTGATATTCACAACCTCCTCATCTAGAACGTGGTCATGGTTGATATAATGGGAAGAAAAAAAAGCATAATACAAGTGTTTCAACTGTGAAGGCCAAAATTGTTTAATTTATTGCTGTGGAATAAATATAAAAAATAAAAACACTTTCAGGATCTGTAAAAATCAAAGCATATTATTAAAAACATGGTCCATTAGCACAACATCAATTCAAAATTCCCCTCCCTGTTTTCTTAAGTGCCCGAACTGTGTCGCCAATATCTGGACAGTTATGGACGGCATCTCGACATTTTCCAGCATATCACCGAGCTTGTGCTTTGTTGTATGCTGATCTTTATACTCTGCAAACTTTTCAGGGGCAGCAATGGAAAGCTCTGCAATTGGTGCTTCAATGCAATTGTATTGCGGCGCTCCCACTATTCTGCAAGCAGAAGTGATGATATTCTTCTTGTAGGCCTTCAACACTTTCCGGTGCTATAACCTCATCTGGACCACGTGCTGATGGTGAAGAAGAAAGAGAGTAGATATTTGTCTCAGTGACATGAAGGATCTTCCATTCAAAAACCTTAAACAATTCATAAAGTTTACTAACTATGCAACACAAATGTTAATTTTCATTATTTGACTCAAATCACTGCTGTATATTAAAGTGTAAACGACAGCAAATATCATGTGCAGAAATGTTTAAAGAACATACCAGACAGTGCACAACTAAAGAGAGAAGATATATGTTTTCACAATGTAAATTGCATAGAGCATATCTGGAGACAAAATAAGTTAAACTTACCAGAGGAGTTACCCTCGCGTTTGAATCCGTGGGCCAGATGTTCGGGCCACTGACTCCATCATTCAGGCGGGATCAGAATGACGTTCACGTTGATCGCGCGCGTGTGCGTGTGCGCGTGTGTGTGTGTGTGTGTGTGTGTGTAACCTTGAACCGGAATCTTCGGTTTTACTGTTTGCCTTCAAAATAAAAGCTCTATAAGCGGAAAAAGAAGCGGCCCGCCAAAAGCACTGGACAGAGAAGAAAGAGGAAAAAGTAAGTGGGTTTACCAGGAGGGCACTCCAAGGCTAAGTCAGAAAACTGATTTTTGAAGGTTGTTCGTGGAGAATTTTTTTGAGGATAATTACATTTCTTTAGAAAAAAAACGTAAGAAATCTTCCCATTAAATCAACATTCTAGATGAAGAGGTTGTGAAAAAAAGGCATGGCAAAGATGCTTATACATGTGTTATAGCATGCTATTAACTGTATTATAATGTCGTTATTAACACTTATATAAATGTTAATGAGCATCTTGTAAGGACTTACAAGGGCCTTATTACCTATTAATTAATGGTTATTAAAAGGACCTTAATATAAAGCGTTACTGAAACCGGTAGTCAGGACAACGTGTGCTGCATTAAAGTAATGAACCACATTGCCTAAGTTCTTCAACAAGTTGCATGAAAGTTTTACTAATAAAGAATTTATTAAAGAGAATTTGTTTTCACTTGACGTAGATAGTTTTGAATGCTGTTTCTTTTTAATTTGTCCACTCCTCAACACAATAATACATATTATAAACTAAAAACTGGGTTTGGAGATACAAACAGAAATCAAACTGAACAAAGTCATGTTCTTGGATTAAAAAAAGGTCTCTGTTGTTCTACTCACCTGAGGTTCATACATCCATGCCTGGTTGGGCCGCTTGCCATCTGGAGGACTGAGTTTGTACGCAGAGTACAGAGGTGAACGATGCTGGCGGTGATACAGGGTTGCAAAGCGGTACCGGTTTTGGTAGCGCTGGCATATTGGCTGGTACCCCTCTGCTGGGATACCTGTGGGTGGAGTTTTCTTATAGAAGAAGTCAAAGCACTGGGAGAAGTTCTTACTGATCTCTCCATGGACCAGGCCACCAAACCAGGGTAAGAGGAGAAGCAGAGCTCCCATGGAGCATTGCAGCATCTTCTTGTGTGACATTCTACACAGACAGAGCAGCAGGTTGTGCAGACAAAGCTCCAGAGTTCAATAGAACCGTTATCTCCTTTGCGTCCTTTCAGCATCTAGAGTGTTGGCGTTTGAGGGTTGCTCTTATATGTACTGAAATGCAGCAGTCATGTGGGTGGGAGTAACCCTCCCCCAACCTCTGTTGAACGTCCCCCTGCCTACGAGCAGGAAGGCAGACTTCTGAGAAACGACTGCACTGCACATCCTTTTCTACCCCATCAGTCAGCTGTGGTATGAACACCTTGTTTCAAAAGTTTAACCCTTCACGGAATGGGGCACATTGGAGGTAAACTCTGAAACATAAACCACTGACCTTTTATTTTCTTGATAATAGATAAGCTTCTTAAATAGAGATGTTTTCAGCATTTTACAGCTGTGCTGCTGTCTCACACTGTCTAAAGAGATGTAGCATCAAGAGAGACACACGAGGGACGATGTAAATCATTTTCATGATATTAAGTGAGATGTTTGTGACGCTCGAGGTGCAAACACTCATTTTGAATCTTGAATTTACGTCTTTTTCCCCGAAAAAGGCGTTTCTTATTATTTGTAAATTGATGTCGTGACACAAGGACACTGAACAAATCAACAGGTTTCATTTTTTGTTGGTTTCTGCATGTTTTAGTTTTTCTTCTCTCAGTGGGAACCACAAACATCTACCGGAAGATAAACATGCTACAGTACTTCTATTATTATTATTATTATATTATTTCTCAACTGTTAGGGATACAATCACATATGAAATTTATACATACTGTACATACCAATTAAATGAGTTCATATCAATGGAATCTATTGGGTGTTTTTTTTATCTTTGAGTTGTGGGCACAAGGCTGTTTATTGTGGCCATCTAGTGAGCACTCAGAGACATGACACTTGGAAGCACCTTGACTTTCCAGGACAGAGACGCTGATGATGGTCCGGTCAGTGAAACTAGTTGGACTGTGAGTAATAACGCTGAGTTTATGGACACTGGTGATGAGGCTAAACATGTGGATGACCTTGAATTACCAAAGTTTCAGTTTCCACACAGAGTAGAGCAGCTACTTAGTAACTTAGTAGTGATGAAATATTTGGGGAAGGGGTTGAATCCTTTATTCCACGTAGCCTTCCAAGCTACGGGTCAGATATGAGGCCAAATACATCATAATAAAATAAGCCCTCATAGAGACACAAAACATACCTCAACAAGTCGTATTTTAGATGGAGACTAATAAGACTTATCTCGTAAAAAAGTCACAACCAAAGACACTTCCTTGCTCACCTATAAGAACGATTACACACAAAAAAGGTGTACTTTCCCTTCCTGGTTTACTCTGTCAGCTAGTTTCATTTTTTCTTCTTTGTTTTGTGTTGCTGACTCAGAGGCTGTTGGGTGTGTTTGGAAACCTAAAAACACCTGGCTCACCTACGTGCTGAACTAAGTTTGTACTCTACAGCTTGACTCGGAAGCATAGTCAATTGATCCTTAATTATTTGTGCTGCTCTTAAACAAGAGTTATTGGACCAAATACATTAGAACACAAATAGTAAATAGCAAGAGCAACTTGAACAGAAAGTGAATGTCTTACCTACAGATATAAATACAGAAAGATTACAACAATAATAACGACTAGTGTTAACCTACACATTTAAGCTACGTGTAGAGATATATATTGGCAGCAATGGAATACAATATTTATAACTGTTTTGATCGATGAATAATAATCTGAAACTAAGAATGATTGTGTGTTTTTTAGCTCCATGAAAGAATATCCATGAGCTATTTTTTACTCTTATCCTAGATTGTTATTGTAAACGTCTCTGTTGGCTAAGAAACAATATTTCATACGTGTACAATTTTAGTTAAAACATGACTGAAAGGGAGCGTTGGGGAGAAGGCATTTAGATTGTTGCAAATGTTGAGAAATCCTGAAAAAATGTTCAAAAAAAGATATTTGACTTTTGATCTTAGCGTAGGGTGTGTCATTTGACCACGATTCATTAAAAAAGTGTACAAATTCAAAAATAAACTTTTAAAGAAATTATATTATTATGATTAATTGAGAATATGAAATTATTTTCTAACTTTTGCTGTTGGCTTAATTGAAAGTGAGGACTCTTTATATTCATTGCCCCTATTATTGAGTTTACTTTATGACTCATTATTGCTGTTAACTGTCCTTCTCGCCTATTAATGATGAACAGTCTACTGTGTAAAAGTGATTAAAGAGAAAGCAGTGGGCATCATATCATATCCCAATACACAAACATGTAAGTGTGTGTGTTTTATATGAAGTGTTTTAACAAACCCTCGCAGCGCAGCAGCCGCCTCGCGCCTGTCGCTGCACGCCCTCGCGCTCTTCCGCGTTATAAACCAAGACGCCAAGTGGCTGTGAGCTTCAGGCCACTCCCTCGCCTCCTCGCCCGGGGACGGAAGAGCTCTCTCGTTCTTCCACCGCGTCGCCTGCCTTATTCTGTTGGGTTGTTTTTTTTTTTTTTTACAAGACTATGCGCTGGGCCGAGAAATGACGGACGCCAGCGCCATCGAGGAGCTACAGTCGGAGCTCACGTGCCCGGTGTGTTTGGAGCTCTTCCGCGACCCGGTGATCCTCGAGTGCGGGCACCACTTCTGCCAGCTGTGCATCATCCAGTGCTGGGAGGCCAAGGCGGACGAGCTGTCGAGTTGCCCCAAGTGCAGAAAGTCAAGCGGCGGCAAGCTGCGACCCAACTCGCTGCTGTGCAACGTCGTGGACAGCGTGCGCAGGGCCCGGGTGGTGGACACCGCCGGGGCGATGTCCGGCTGGACCTCCGAAGACGCGCCGGAGGAGCCCGAGGACCGGGAGCCCGGGTCCAGCATGAGCAGCCTGGCCTCGTCCGTCGGCCACTGGCCGCGCGTGGGCTCGGACATGGACATGTGCGAGGAGCACGAGGAGAAGCTGAAGCTGTACTGCGAGGACGACCAGCTGCCCATCTGTCTGGTGTGCGGCATGTCCAGGGAGCACAAGACGCACAATGTCATCCCCATTACCGAGGCCTTTGAAAACTACAAGGTACTGTCCCGTCGGCTGGGTTTACACCCCGAGGTGTGAACAAAATCTGCTCTCATAAAGTCCAGAGTTCTGAGAGGATGGATAATGGCTGCATTGACCTCAATAGTTAATGTCAATATGTATCCCTTCAACTCTCCTCTCCTAGTTTGACAGGCTTTGATAATTGTCAAAGCAATAAAGTTTTCACCATTGCTCTGGCATTAGTTAGCACAAAAAAAAAGAATCTGTAAAAGTCAGGGATTTTTAAAAGCCCACTCCCTGATGGTCCCTGGGAGCCTTTTGGTACTTTGTGTTTTACAGGAATTCAGCAGACTAGTGTGAACTCCTATAACTCTTCTAACCCTGCTGACCAGCACCAGCTTGTTTAAAGACTCGCCCCGTGAGGCCTCTCGCGCTTCACTCACACTGAGTTTTCCATTTAGTTTGAATGTGTGGGTCAGAGTTGACGAAAGGGTGGCCATCACATGACTCCCATTTAAGATGATGATGATGTTGTTGTTCAAAGCAGAGGCACTGAATCCAATGCCCTCTAATCTGGTTTAGCCACAACACTGTTCAGCATGTGATCGTCTATTTCTGCTGCAGGACAAACTGTCAGTCGCTCTAGAGCGGGTTCAGCTGCAGACGGCGGAGGCCACGCTCTTCCAGAGGCACACCAATGAAAAGATCCTCCACATCAAGGTATTAAGACATGCGTGTGTTGGTTTGTGAAGCATTGCGAAATGCAGGAAAAACACCTGTGTGATTTGGTTATGAGGGAAGAACCGGTATTAGTAATCTAGTGGTTGCTACGCAACTTCACCTTTTACGCGTCTGACAGACGTGACTGACTGATGACTTGTCCTGATTACGGCCGGCGGTGACTCAACAGGTCGTTGCTCTGCGCTGTTTGTTCCAACGTGATGGTCGCCGTGTTTCTCGAAGGCAGAGGTCCTTCCTGAAATGAAACACGTGGCCAATAAAACATCAGTACACTTCAAATCATGTTTGTCATTCTCATAATCTTTTTTATTCATTTTTTTTACAGGCAACACACACACATACGAATGAGTACTACACACCCTCGCAGAAAGAGATAACAACTTGTTAAGTTTAGGCTGGGTCTGTCTTCCACCACAGCAGCCCTCTCCTCAAATAGAGCTCTGTTTGTGCGTCACACAGAGGTCTGTGAGTGTAGAACGTTTGTTGTGTTAAGAGTTTCTGCTTCAACAAACAACTACACAGGTCTCTGCTGCAGGCTGTCTGTCTCTATCCCGTCTGTCTCTGTTTGTTTGACCCACTTTATCTGCACATTCGTAGATTTTCACTTCTTAGTTTCTCTGTTGGTGTCACAGGATGTGGGTCAATCACTTTAGAGGAAGTTTGGCAATGTGTGTGTGTGTGTGTGTGTGTGTGTGTGTGTGCGTGCGCGTGTGCCTGTAGGTGCTTACTTTAACTGATTGTCTGTATTTCTACCCGTTTTTTGGCACTAATACTACAGAATAAAACAAACTCCTTTACAAGTGAAAGCCTCACTTTTACTACGTTACTTCAAGGGAATCCAGTTATTTTTTGCGGCCACAGAAAGCACAATTTTAAGTCTGATGAATGTCCAATGTTACAGTATTGTGATGCTAAATCACAGTAGTCTTTAACGTAAGAGTGTACTCAATGCAGAAAAGAGCGCTCAGCACAGGGTTTCCTATTAGGCTTCATGTTTCCCATAATATGTTTCATATTATTAATGGTAACACATTTTACTCTTGTAGTCGGTTGAGGTGGAGATCATTTTAAGTAAATCGTGGAACGTTTTCGTATTTTTACCTGTGTGAATTTATCATGGATCATTTCATAATGTTGTAATATTGTGTATTTTATTGAAAGTACTGGAGTAAAAATTGCAACATTGTCCAATGCCATGTCTTTTAGTGAACTTGAGGTATAAAGTTCCAACAAATTGAAATACTGAAGTAAAATACTGGATTGCTTGTACTTTTCACATTCTGCCAATGACTATATACAATCTATTTATAGTGCAGACAAACTTAATGCACTTCCAAAAACGGAATAACAAAGTATAAATACCAGGTTTGGTGTCAACCCCTCTCAACAAAAAAAGGCCTCTTTCATTCGTCGGGACAGTACGTTTTAAAAAGTGCGATTGCTTTGGTCTCCAGTTGACACGTCGCATTGGTCGCTGATTGGGTTCCTCCCTCTGTTCCAGGAGCGAGCAGGAGATCTGGAGGAGATGGTGACCGCAGAGTTTGGCCTTCTGAGGGAGTTCCTACTGGAGGAGGAGGTGCGCATAAAGGAGAAACTGCAAAAGCAGAAGGATGAGAAGCTCAACCAGCTGGAGGAGGTGCTGACCCAGACCACAGAGCAAATGAGCCAAATGGAAAGTACGGCCGACCAGCTTCGCCTCAAACTGACGGAGGAGGAAAACCCGGAGCAACTCAAGGTATCGGAGAAGATACGCAGATAGATATCCGTATGCGTTCCATTAAGCTAATACCAAAGAACATTGTTACACTAGAGGTGCGGTGACAGATCTTACCTGCATGTTTCAGCAGAGACTGAAGTATTTAGTAAACCTTGGCTAATTCTGGCTTTGCTCTATTTCAGGGAATCAAAGATTTCATCGGAGGGTGAGCATCATCAAAATCCTTCCACTCATTACTTTCCAGGTCTACTTCCTGTGTCTCCTATGTCCCCATGTGACCTAACTCACAATGTCGAACGTCAAAATGAACTTGTGTATTGTTTTGTCATTGAGGATGTGCGGGCGTGTTTGTGGTATGGCAACTCATCTTTGCCACATAATGTAATCAAGATCATTTCAAACTTGGAGGATTCATTATAGTCTTTTTTTTATTTTATTTTTTTACAGTTCTTCTAAACAACGATCCACTGAATGCAGATAGAACTTGTACATGACTCAAATGCCAGAATGTTCCGTGCATGGCTTAAATATTCACATATTCAAGTACAATTTAAAAAAAGAATGGTTAATGTTTTATTTTTTTTTAACAACCCAAAGGACACCAATCAACCGAGCAGTGAGGAGGCCTTTTTGCTGTAATTTATTCTCTCTCTCTGTCCCTGTAAGGGCTGAGAGCTGGTTTGAACGCCCCTCAGAGGTGGTCGAGGATCTGCAGTCCGGAGAGTTTCTGGGTCCTCTGCAGTACAGGACCTGGAGGACAATGAGCTCCGTCCTTCAGCCAGGTATATAAACATATACAACATATGAACACTAACTCATCAGGGAAAATATTGCTGCAATATTTGACCTGCATGAGTTCAGCTCCAAAGAAACTTGATTGTACTTAAGTGTCTCCGTCACACATTTGCTGTGGATCCCACTCCGGAGTCACTTCAATCATTTTTTAACTTTCCCAGAGCCTTTAAAACCACTATTTCTAAAGGCTGATTCCTCCCCATGATTCGTTCTCTCCACGACTACTTACACAGACTTTGACATAGACATTCTGTCACATGCTCCTTTGCAATAACTACAAAATACATTTTTGTGCTTTTTCACTTTTTAAAAATGTTTTGTAGGATCTTGCTTCATCTCGGGGAGTCGAGTCATGAGACAACACACGTTTTCAGGCATGTGTGCCTCCGTTTTATAGGTTCCGTCTGTCACAGGTTCAAAACCTTATTTTGGGACTTATGCCAAGGACACGTCATCCATTGATAGCGTAACACTAGACTGCAGCAAATGATTTAATGGATCTATAGAGTTACAGCTTGACGCAGTATCATTTATATTTCATTTGCATCCATGTAGTTGATGCTCTGATCGAGCTCGTCTTTCACTAGTTGAGCAGGGAGGCATTCCGTATCGTGTTGAGGGTCACAGCCAAGGAGTCTTTTATTGGGGTCATTATGTTTTATTGATGTTCTTTTGCCTTCTTAGCTATCAAAGCAGTAACCCTGGACCCGGACACGGCCTACCCGTGCCTGCGGGTGTCCCCGTGTCGCACCAGCGTCCAGATGGGAAAGATCCAGCCAAACCTGCCCAACAACCCGGAGCGCTTCACCCTCTACAACATCGTCCTGGGCTCCGAAGCCTTCTCGTCTGGCAGGCACTACTGGGAGGTCGAGGTGGGCTCCAAGACGGCGTGGGGGCTGGGCGTGGCCGCGGCCTCCGTCAACAGGAAGGAGGAGATCAGCCTCTGCCCCGACGACGGTTTCTGGAACCTGGTGCTGAGGCACAACGCAGACGGCGCCTGCGAGTACGAGGCGTGCACCGACTCGGAGGACAGCCTGATCTATCCTTCCAGCCCCCCCAGGAGGGTGGGGGTCTATCTGGACTACAACAGCGGCGACGTGGGGTTTTACGACGCAGGCAACATGAGCCACCTCTTCACCTTCTATAATGCAAGATTCAAAGAGCCCGTCTTCCCGTACTTTAATCCCTGGCCGATCATCAACGGGAGCAACCGGGAGCCGCTCACCATAGTGACGCCACGCTGGGGGGCGATGTCGGAGTAGAGATGCAGATGAGGATTTAGCAGACGTGAAACCTTGATGGACTGGTTTCATGAGCACTCGTCATACTGCGCTGTGTTAACGGTGATGGGGGGGGATGATGGACACGCAGGAAACGAGGGCCGGGAATGTTAATTTTTTCAAAAGAATTCCAGCATCAGTAACCATGAAGTGATACCAATAGTGTACTGCATTCCAGAAAGGTTTTTTTTCCCTATTCATTCCGAATCGATCATGTGATCCAAAGCATTCAGTTGCCAAAAATGATCCACCAAACGCATTTATTTTTATCACATGTACGGTGACCACCTGACGATCAAATACGCCAAGCTCAACTTCACCCCACCTGGGACTGTACGAGAAAAACATACAAATTGTTATGTTTTCTTTGGATTCTGGGTAAAAAGACCTGAATGCAGGAATTCTTTAACCCGGATAAGTGTCAATACCACTTTACTTGGTACTGGGTTTGCTTTTTCATTAAACGGTACCAATACGGCCCTACAGGTAACCGGCAACGTTCTTTCAAGACAAATTACATTTATTTGAATGTGTGTAATCATAAGAGAAGTTATCTCAAGCAGGACTAAACACTATGATTTGTAGGACTTAGATGGAAACTACTAAAATTCATTACAAATGAGCCTCTTTAAAGGACATGTCATTGCTTGAAAGTATGCATTAAACACGTTTGTTTGAGTTAAAGGATAAACACAACACGGTTTGGTGGTGAACACTGAATGTAAATACTTTTAATAACTTTTTATAAAAAAATGCAATTGTGCAATTGTTTTAACTAATTGTTTAAGATAATAAAAATAACTTTTTTGTAATAATGACTTGTACATCTCTGCTTTACACTCCAAATTTACCACCACAAAACAACTCTGAAAATAATTTTTAATAGTTTTTGTCTTTAAATGCTTTGCCTGAGGTTGTTTTGTACGTTTATTTCCTCCAGAGGGCGCCAGACACAATCTGCATACATGTGCTCCACAACGTCTTTATAATGCAATTTGTAATGAAAGTAAAACTCAACGGAAGCCCCCTCAAAGCTTTTTGGAGAAGAGTTTGTTGTGTGTGTGTATATATATATTCCAAACTAAAAAAGTACATTAAGGGGCTTTACAATTCTGATAAAGAGAAACTGCCCCCAAACCATTAACGGGAACAGAAATGAAAGAAACAGGGCAGAGACCACACAAAACAGGACTAAAAGACGGAACTCCGGATCCCGATATTACGTGGATTGTAAACATATGAACCTCCAGGTGTCTCCAAACAGAAAAGACCCCATGAGCCCCAATGAAGGAGGTAATTACTGTAGTAAAAAAAACCTAGGGTCTTAAATCAATTAAAAAAACGCCATGAAATTGCACTATGGCCATAGATCTTTCTGGAGACAATCAGATGTTGCTGGTCACGTGTCCCAGTGTTGTGTTTACTGGTCACTGATATACACAAAGGTTTTTTTTCTCCAGTTAAACCAGATTAACGAGATCCCTATTGATGCCATTTTAGCAGTAATCTGTGACTACGATGACTTGCATACAAATACTGACAATTGGTCTGACCCAAATAAAACAAATGTATCGTCCTTGTCAGCTTTGTGTATGTGCGTATGTCCTCGCATTACCTTTCTAACTGTCCTAATCTGTGATACGATATCATCAACCAGCACTGACACAAGCGGCCACTCTTACGTTACTGCTCTTCATCCTCGTCTGTGATCACTTTCAGTGAGGGTCAACGTGAGAGAGAAGTCTTACAGGGAAGTTTTGCTCTTCTTGAAGATTCTGCCTTTTATTCCATCCCTCATCTCTCTCTTCATCTTGTCCATCCATCCTCTATCTTTCCTCTCGCCGAATGACTGATCTGTTCCCAAAATACGAGCCCTATTTTTAAGCCCTCATCGCCATGGGAAGCAGCTTTCTCTGTTATGGAGAAAGAGGCCTCCCACTGGAGAAGCGGCTCCCTCCCTCCATCAATAATCGATGAGGAGAGGGGCAGGCGGGAGACAGGGCCACTGAACGACGGGGGTTAAAGTGATTAATGGAAACCTCAGTAGAAACTGGAGAGAGTTCAAGTCGGCCTGGAGAATATACGCTATCGGGGTCTGTTTCAGTCTGAAGTGTTTATTGCACAAGAGATGCGAGGGAGAGGCATATACAGGCAAATAGAGGAGAAACACATCGATGGATCTTCTTTATACTGAAATGAAGCTTTGAGTGGAACTAGTTGCTTTGGACCAAATCGGCAACGATACGCAGCTGTTTTTAGCGAGCTGAAAACCAAAATGATCTGCTTACATGCCTGTGCGAACATTCGTGTCTAAAAATAGAGGCCCGTGGTGGCTTGTTAACCTGTGTGTGTGTGCGAGTGTGTGAGTGTGCTCAGCCGTGCTTGCTGGACGAGATTATACACGCAGGACTACATCGAGGCATTGTGTTGTAGGCTAAACAAAATCATTACCACGATGCTTGTATCCCTCTCTCTCTCTCTCTCTCTCTCTCTCTCTCTTGATCTCTGTCACTTAATGAATAGCTGACCTTGGCGCCTCAAAAAGAATCCAATTTGTGTTACAACAGCGGCTCCATATATGACGGGGGATTGAGGGCGGATAGATTGTGAGTGAGGGGGCAAAAGGAGAATGAGGATGACTGTTTGGAGGGAAAGAGACACGAAAGGGGCAGACAAATATGAGTGAAAACAATTCATAACGAGAAACACGGTTCAAGATTTTGAATGAGAGCTGGATTTTACAAAAGGGGTCGTGAATATTTGTTAACCCACTGATGAAAAGATAAAGATAAAGGTAAACGTGGCTAAGCAGGCACGAAGAAGACGTTTACCTGTGATGGATGAGAGGAAAGCGAGGAGGTCGATATGTTACAGGTAGATAACACGAGGGAGCTAAAGTTCAGGAGGTGTAGAGTGTCGCCCAAAAAGGGCCGAGAGACAGCGAGCGGGGGCCGAGGGGCAGGAACTTAATCCCCGTGCAAAGACAAACAGCTGAAGATAAAAACCGCCTCACCTGAACGCACTCAGAGACACATGGACGGGGTGGCGGGATGAATACTGGGACAGAGAGAAGGAACCAGACGAGCGACTTAGTGCCACCACTCTTCCTCTCGTTGGTATTTTCACCCTGAACAAACACCTCATCAGCACAGCAGCATTCTTTGGTCAATTCTCTTTTATTTTATTTTTTTAATTTATTTTTTTCAGCTTATTTACTAATTATTAAGAATTTATTCAAATAAAAATAAAGTAAACGGTTGCTATACTGCCAGGGAGAGGAACGCAGGCAAGAGCAAGAGAGACGGGGAGGGAGGCGGGGAGGGGAGAGGAGGAGGAGGAGGAGGAGGGGAGGGGGGGGGTGAATGTGAGCAAGTGACACCGAGATGTTCATGCTCGCTCGAGAACCGTCTGCAGGAGGAGGCAGTGGAGGAGGGATGAGCACGCCATCGCCGATGAGTGCAAAACAGGTGCGTGAATATAGGTGCATGAATATGTATATGTATATAGATAGATCTATATTCTATTTTATCTATATTACCTATATCTATATATAGGTAATTGCATGCAGAGAGATTTACATTTGTTTCAGTTTGCAAAAATGCATAATTGGGTTGAATGAACCTCAATTTAACTTAATTACCTTAAAGAGTTCTTCATATAACAGATGTGTACCTATTTGGATAGAAGAAAAGAAGATCTTGACAATGTTGTACTGTGGGTGATGGTATAAGTTGGTGAAACAGGGTGTAAATAACACTGTGTGGGCTTTTTGCATGTAAATAGTAGATCTTATATTTCTTTGCTTTCTACAGCAGATGTTACAGTTCTCCACAATATCAGACAACAGGGCAAACACAGTATCTCTCTTTGCGTAAAAGCTCAAAGTAAGATTTCATATAGTCTGAATTCTGACCCCCGACCCCCACCTCAGGTGCAGGCCTCCATCAAGAAGAACCTGGAGAAGCAGAAGAAGCGAAGCACCGGGCTGGGAGGGGGTGTCGGAGAAGCTCCCGTCGCCACACCTCACCCTCCTCGGCCCCAGAAATCATCCGCTCCGTTCCTCCGGATGTCGGCGGCCGCTGCCGAGGACAGCGAGAGCCTGGAGGAGAAGGAGAAGGAGGAGGAGGAGGAGGAGGAGGAGCTGCAGGCTTGGATGGAGGCGCCGCCGCGAGGGGCGGAGGGGGAGACTGAGGAGGAGGAGGTGGGGGGGGAGTTTGTCGATCTGCTGCCCATCGTGGACTCTGTGTTCGGACAGGTAGGAGCAGCAGTGTGTGTGTGTGTGTGTGTGTGGGACACTGCTGGCACTGTGCGTTTCATGTGCTGCATCGAGCATCTCCGGTTGATTGGAACATTGAGCCACTCATACAAATTTAAAGCAATGTTTCTGGCTCTGGTCCCGTCTCTCTCCCCCACCCTCCTCCAACACGACACGTGATGGAGACTTAAACTCCTTTACATCAGAAAACATGGCGCGAAAAGAGTAATCCGTAACAGATACGGTCAAAGCCAGCCAGAAGTCCGATGGACACCCGGTATCACATGACATCCCATCGCTGGCGCGGTGGGCGGTGACACATGACACGCCACCTCCATGCCGCCACAGCGTCCGTCTGACATGTGGGGGTCATGGTGTGAGGAAGCGCTGAGGTCACGAGTCACTCGGAGCTTTAACAAAACATGGAGAAAGAGTCTTCTTGATCAGCAGACTGTGCAGAGGGGGATGATGAGGAGGGTAGAAACAGGAAACGGGTATAAAAAAATGAGAAAAAAAGTGATGTCAGCGGTGATGTAAGTGAGACAAAATTAGAAAAGACAGGCTGAGTGAGTGGGAGAGAGGAGCGTGTTGAAAGAAAACGTCCTGGTTTCTCTGTGTGGGGCGCATCGGGGGCCCTGAACCTCAGCTTGACCACCAGTGTAACTCAATGATTCACATTAATCGTTTAACAATCCCTGAACAGATTGGTTCATCTCTGCCTCTTTTGTTACTGGTCATCTGTAATAGTCAGTTTTGCGAATACAACTTTCACAATATTCCGAATCCAAACATTTGTTCAACATGTAAACGATGATCTATTTTTAGCACTTTTTCCCCTATAAAATAAAGTTGTTAAATCTCAACTACAACATTAAAAATCTCACATCAACACCAACAGTGTCGGTACTAAAATATCGGAATACTTTCACACCTCCTCCCACCTTCCTCCGTCCGTCTCTCGGGTTACAGCTCCCGGCACTCGACACCAGCTGATGCACATCTGACACCAGATCAGTGCACGATATGTCTACCTGCTCACACTCTCAAGCTCTTGACAACGGTAGGAGAGTCTGCAGAGTCCAAAAGCAGGGACACATCATTGGCCCACACAGGGGCACACACACGCACACACACACACACACACACACACACACACACACAATGCACGGTGAGTGAAAGAAGTGAGTGTGGTGCTTCAATCGACCCCCTGTGAAAAGCGTTTAAGTAGACAAGCAATGGAAAAGTAATCAAAACCTAGTCAAATGTGTGTGCGTGCAACCACACAAACGCACACACATTTTAGTCTAACTTAAATTTAGGAAACAAAAAGATGATAGTGTTTGAGGTGTCAAAGACGTGGTTATGAGATATACATGTGAGTAAGATTAGTACATCCAAACGTCTCCCAAACGTAGAACCTCAGGTGATAACGAACACCTGTGGCATAACACATGTGCTTAATTTGATGTGAGCTCATGTGTTACTTCACACTTCAGACGTCACATTTTGAAATCCAGATGTCAGTATTACATAACGTAGAATTTGAGTTTCACACAAGATAAATAGATAATGAATTACACATGTTCATGCAGATGTTGTGCACACGTGACTTTTGTATGCACAGTTCCAAATGAAGGAGGAGGAGGAGTTTGAAGTTCGATAATGCGATTTATCTTATGACTAAGTACTAATTGGGGTTTGTTTACATTAATCCATGTACAGTATGTGTACTACTACGTAAAACCAAGTACATGAAATCTAAATCTGTTATCACAAGCTTTTCTGTTTTAATGACAGAAAACTGTTGCAGCGGCATTTTGATCTTTTACATAACAATGATATTTTATGAGGATCAGATACTCATATCATATTTATGCCAGAATTGGAGTTTTTAACTCTTAACGGTTTCTACTTAGTAACCTTTTCTGGGTTAAGTTTTCTTTTAAGTGGGAAAAACTGTTAAGCTTTCACATCATTCAGTGATGCTCAATCCAAGAGATTCTGCTATAAATAGAGGTTGTATTAAAACAGTCTCAAGTGTTTTGCAGCAGCTGGCAGATAAAACGCAGCTGTTGGAGCTCTCTGACCTAAAGTGGCCTCTAGCGGTGACTGCTGGTTACTGCAACAGAATTACATCATCATTATATGAAGAGAAAATGGAGGTTTTACCAAAAAATGATATGATTACTTCAAACACGAAGCAACACTTAAAGCTCTTCTGAGGACTGAGTGACAGTGCAGGAGAGACATTTTTTAGGTCTTGTTGCAACAAACCTCAATAAGCCAATGCAGGTGAAAGAATACATGTGAGTATGCAGGGCCTTTATTTGCACCAATACAATTTTTTTTGTGCTTCTACCGAGAGAGATTCATGTGTTTATTGTATATTTGATTGTGAACAAAAACACTGAACTTCACAAGAAAAACTTGAAACTTAAAAAAAGGTTAAGTTTCTGTACAAATAATCACTGAAATCACCACTGAAATCTAGTGCTTTCCACGGAGGCCTTCAAAATAAAATGGCTCGGAAAAACAATCAACGTTAGGGAAAGCATTAAGCATCAAGCAACAATTTAGTCATTTATTTAAAATTGTGGACAAAAAACTTTCAAAGCCATATTTAGATATCTAATGTATCTCACAACCCCCCTCACACACACACACACACACATCTGTTCTCACCATATGGATGTAGTAAGCATGATGCCACATCTTCTTTCTGGAGAGATTTGATGCCAGATGCTTTTTACGAGCTCAGCCGTTCACTTAGCACTGCACTCATAAGCTCAACTTGTGATTTGAATGCTACATTTGCACCTCGGACTTTGTCGTTACTCATAAGCCGTCACAGCTTTTCATTTGTTTTAAGGTTTAAAATGATACAAGCTGAGAACATTCTTCATGGAAAACACCTTAGAGACACAGTTCAGAGGGGAACTTTCATTTCAGGAAATTTGAAGCTCAGATTTGTTTGGGTTTGTTTTTTTTGGCACCACTTTAATGATCAAAGAGGATTGAGTTTCCATTTAATCAAACTAATTGGAAGAAAATGAATCCCCTATTTTCATTTAATATAATAAATGTTCTTTTTGACTAGAATTCTGAAGCAATCACTTTGTTTCAATAAATTAAGAAGATTCAGTTGTGGTTCAGATTTGACAAACACCCAACACACGCTCATCTCTTTTCCACCATGTCTTTTCCATCTCTTCCCTGTATCCATCTCTCTTTTTTTCCCTTTCATCACCCCATCCTACTCTTTAATCTCAAATGGAACGGACTAATCTCTCTCTCCTCTTAATTCTCCCTCTGAAACTCCTCACACTGGAGATGAAGTCATGTGAATGCTGGTGCAACACGCGAGGAGCGAGAGAGCAAGAGAGCAAGGGAGAGAGGGAGAACTGAAAAAGCAAAGAGGGGAAGAGGGGGATTAAACGCATCGGTCAGTGTGAAGGGAAAGAGACAGCGATCCTGCTCCAGGGGAGGAGCTCGGTGGGGTTATTTTTCCGTTTTTCGTTTGATGACACTTTGGAGCATATAGAAACGTTCATGTGTGGATTACAGCCGTTTATTGTTAGAGGTTTGTTTTTCTTTTTAAATCTCCGTGGTATCTGGTGCCGGGCCCGGGACACAGGTTTCTGTCAGAAGTCAGAGCTTGGGAAGAAGATGGAGCTCTAAGGAGTCCAAAGAGAGCCGAGAAAGAGAAGAGAAAGCAAATAGGATCACAGAGAGAGAGAGAGAGAGAGAGAGAGAGAGAGAGAGAGAGAGAGTTGGGTAATGGGAAACTGCACTAAACCGAAAGACAAAATGAAGAAGGTAAGAGCCCTTGAGAATACATTGCTATTTTGTATCTGAGCTAATTTGAACTTTTATAAATTGACAGATGTCTCATAATCAATGAAGTGGAGTCTTGTTATCTGGGGAAAAAGCATCTGTAACAAAATAGTATTTCAATAGACCACTGCTTCTGAAACTTTCTTCACAACTTGCTACACTTATTTTATCCTTTGTTAATCGCTTTCACAAGTATAAGAGTGAGGACGCAAAATGTTGCCCTTCATGGGCGTAACAGGAAAACTTTCATCACTTTTATTCCGTACGCTACAGCAGTGTCATGTACTGAAACAAGGTGTCGTTATCTCAAAGTCAATGCAACCCAGACTAGCTACGCGTGGCTTGACAACAGTGGGTGCTGACCTGTCTCCTCGAAATGAATGACTCTGTTTTATGTGTGAAGTAGTCGGTCATGCAGACAGTGTATGACTGAGTGGTCTGCCTCTAAAGGGGGGAATGGATGGGCCCCTCAGGGGTAGACTGAGGGGGGTGGGCCCGGAGGAAGACGAGGATCAGGACGGCGGGGAGGAAGACTCGTTCAACGATCCCTTCTGCACGCTGGTCAAGAACTGCAACATGCTGCAGAACATCGTGGGCCCGGCCTGCATCTTCCTTAGACAGGGCTTTACAAAGAAACCCGTATGTAGCAGAACGCAAAATGTGTACACAGTGTGGTCCTCGCACAACACCCCTCCACCCCCCCGGGCCACTGTTTCCACTCGTGTCGATTCATTTCCCCCCCCCCCCTCCCCCTCCGCATTGCTCCACCGCTCCAGCTGTGTGCGTCATCCCATCGCCGGTCTGGGTCAGACGATCATGCTCAGAGCGGCCAATCGCTCACCCAATCCCATGGGACGTGTTGACCGAGTCGAGGGCTACCTCTCATATGTGAACGAAGGTCAAGGGTGACTTCACCAAGGTTCCACAAAAAGGCCTCTGAAGGCTTCGTGGTCACTGCACGGCAACCGGATTGTTCTAAAAAAGTATTGAACTGCCGAAGCACCGCGTAAACTGAGATGAAGAGGATCGTAAAACCGCTTCAAAGGCCCCGTCTTTACACCGATCCCTGTCATTTCTTTAGAAATGACGCACACACGTTGCGGTTTACCGTTGAATGGAATTCAAATATACAAACTGATTTAGAAAAAACTTTGGCAACGTGAATAGTATTGCTACAGCTCAGGAGGAATGATGAATGGTTATGAAGCGATGCATCTACAGCAGCTCCTAAGAGCCACAGCCTGAAGTGAGTTGCTGTCTGAGAGAAACGGGGCGCCCACTAGGGGCTCAGTTCATTTTCACTCCTTTGCCGCTTTGTCAAACCTCTAAAAATGGCTGCGGACAGTCAACGGGTAAAGCAAATCTCAGATTAAAAGGAGGAAATGTGGTGCAGGAATAGGGAACATCTGTATAATACATTTCTGCATGACAACTATGTTTCAAAAAAACATAACCAACACATAACTTTGGCTACACAACCAACATCGTCATATTTCAGATGCTGTGTGATGTCGAGCCCTGGTGTCCTTTATTTGCTAGTTGAGGGTGTCGTCACTGAGTTTCGCTGTCAGGGACCAAATTGATATTCCTATGACATCACTTGGAATAAAGGATTTCATTGGTTGCACATTTCTCCACAGGCTTTCTGTAATTGGACGTCCCTTTTAACAGACGTTTTTTGTGAGAAAAGCTATAGTTTGTGTGAAATGGCATTTTTTAAGGGAGAAAGCAACGCAAGGATTTCACATATATTTTCTTTTTGTACCAACTCCTAAAAATGAATTCCAGTTAATTTTTCAGTGTTCCCCAGAAAGAAATGAAATACGATGCCAGATGGTTTGTCCCATATTGTTTTCTCTCTAAAGCTCTTATCCTAACATCCTCTTTAATGAGCAACAGTTTGTTTGCTTTTGTATGGCTGGGTCCAAGCCCGAGTGTCAAGTGTCTGTACAACCCATTCCACACTGGATGTGTCCTCCTGCTGAACAATTAACGTTCCAAAGTACTAACTAAACCTCTAAATCGCATAATCTCCAGATGTTCACTGAAAAACTTGAGCACATGAATCTGAACCAACTTCTCTACATTTGCTAAATCACATTTTAGCATAAAAGCCGAAACACATGCATCCACCGGCCCAGACAGTTTATCTTTCATACCATGCAAAGCACATGAAGCCAATCTCCATTAATCACTTCTCTCATCTTCCGTTTGTACATCCTCCCTCCCCAGTGGTGTTTCCACAATGGTGTTGCTCTAAATCGGACTGTGTTTATGTGTCTTCTACGCCAAACAATCTAAATATTCTCACGAGCCGCATGGAGTGAGAAGCTGATGTGCCTCTCTGCTTCCTTTCAACAGGACAGAGAGCTGAGACCAGAGGAGCTCGACGGTAAGGTACCTGCAGCGTGTCTCCACTCAGCGTCACAGCAGCCCGACTGGTGTTAACGCGCATACCTTCTGTTTGTCTGCTTCTTCACACCAGAGCTCCGTGAGGCATTTGTGGAGTTTGACAGGAACAAAAAAGGCTACATCAGTCACAGAGACCTAGGGGAGTGCATGAGGACCATGGGGTACATGCCGACAGAGATGGAGCTCATCGAGCTGAGCCAGCAGATCTGTGAGTGGAACAGCAGCCTGAAACATGGCAGTAGTTACTTGATAACCAAAGCCTGACCCAGATACGCATGAAATTGCACTTTCTTGTTTCTTGCTGCTTAGCTAAATATTAGCTGAATACGTCGGCACACCGTTAACAAGCGTTAGCACTTTTGTCGTTTTTGTCGTCAACCGCCTTGATTGCCGGCTGATGGTCAACTTTTGCACCGTGATTTCAGGTGGAGGCAAACTGGACTTTGAGGACTTTGTGGAGCTGATGGGACCCAAGATGCTGGCAGAGACCGCCGACATGATTGGAGTCAAAGAACTACGAGATGCTTTTAAAGAGGTCAGGAGATAAATTGTTACCGAGAGATGTTTATTTTTCACTGCAGACATTTTGACTTAACAAACACAGGTGTAAGTGGAGACAGTGGAGTGCACTGTGGGTAAATCCTGGGATGAACATTACAAATACAGGAGAGAGCCCAATGTGAAGCAAAGAATGAGACGCAACCAGAGTAGTTATTTAACGTCCTAGTGTTTTCAGGTTAATACTATTTAATGAAAATTAGATTAGAATTTGATGTGGCTCTTTATTTGTCTCTGGTTGTGTCCAGTTTGACTCTAACGGCGACGGTCAGATCAGTTTGACTGAGCTCCGTGAAGCCATGAAGCAGCTGATGGGAGAACAAGTGACCAACAGAGAGATCAACGAGATCCTCCGAGACGTCGACCTCAACGGAGACGGTCTGGTGGACTTCGAAGGTAAAATGAGTTATATTTGGATGTAAGATCTAGATGTGGGAAACTACGTGCACCCTCATCTTTCTCCTTCTCTTGTGCTTCCAGAGTTTGTGCGAATGATGTCCCGCTGACCTGCCCAGCAATTCAAGTAGAGATGGACCAACAAAAAATTATGCAAATACGGGATAAGAGGCAGCACTAATAAAAATTGATATTTTTGTATCAAAATAACTAACATGAATATATACATCTGAACTCCATGTGCAATGAAATGATAAAGCTTTTCAACAGCAGTAAAACATATCAAACGCTTCATAGAAAATATTTATGACTGTTTCTAGATGTATTTTTCCATACTGAAATCTTGATTGCACAACTGTTACATTTTTTTTTATTAAAAAGAAATATAGACACACTGGACAAATTGTTGAATCTCGGCTGGGAAAAAGTACAGCTGAAAAGAACGTGCAACCGTAAAACACGCAAAAATGTTATTTTCCTAATAGACAAAAGGGTTCATCAATGATGTAATGATGAACCCAGAATCCAGAATTAAAATGTACCAGCAAGTGTTGCAAGTTGGAGCTTCTAAAAAGTACAGGACTTGACTTCAGCCTTGCTGTCATGGTGCACTCCTCAGACCTTTGAGGAGAGTCATGCGGTCTCTGCAGGGATACACAACAAACAACACAACAAACACGTCTCACACAGCTCACTGAACATAAAGCTCGCTCCTCAAAAGTCACCATTGTCACACACACAATCACACAATTATTTATCATATGACATTTCAGACTTTTCCAAAGCTGCTAAATATGTATTTTACTGTACTGTGGAAATTGATTATGAAGTTTGTCATTTTTAATTGAAAGTGAAAATGGAGATACCTTGCTATTTTACAAAGGCGGTCCTACACAGCAGACTGGCCTGTCAGTCAACTTTCACTCTTTTCCCAGACAAGGCAATTTTGTTTGGATTTGGGGGATTTTTTGCAGCGATTGAGAACTAGTCAGGATGAACAAACTGTATATCTTACATAATCATATCATACACAATCTTCATCTCACAATTGTATTTATTTCATTATTTTCTTACTGTTTTTGTTAAAAGACATTTTCATTTATTTCATTTTCAATAATAAGAAACAACAACTGCATCTTTTAAAATCAAGATTTTCCTTTTTATTGAAAACTTGGCCAGTATTCTGTACAGCAGAGAGGGTGTGCGATGCACAGGGGCAAGAAGCAGGGCATCATACCCTGAGCCGAGAATCAAGTGTGTAACACAGCAAGACAGCGCTGTCTTCCTCTTTGGTGTTTGGCAGAGGACTGAAGTGAGGGACTTTAAAAAGGGGAGAAAAGGGGGGAAAGCAAAGCTCAGCCCGTGGGGGAGAAAGAGGACAGATGAGACGGAGACGAATGGAGGGTGGTCCAGCTGGTGCAGATCCAGATCCTCACCCTTCCCCTCGCTGCGTTAGATCCTAGACCGTTAAAGGTACCGAGGTAAGGCCTCAGACATCTCTCCCCCTCTCCCTCTTCCGCCGCCTCTCTCCCTCACTTCCGCTCTTTCTCTTTCTCTCCTTCCCTGAGCCTCACTTGCTGGCCATGGTGTAGCAGCCCTGTTGGTGCCACTGCATGTCACGGATACGCCTCACGGACTGGAACTGGGGGTGGCGGGCGCCGAACTCGTTGAAGTGCCTGAACTCGCCCTTCTCCAGCAGGTACTGGCTTCCGCGGTATCCGGGGAACTGGTATCCCACCCAGCTAGGGAGAAAAAGCCAAGGGGAAAAACAAGTCAGCACGGGTTTCGCTTCATCGGGCCATTTGCAAAGCGCCGTGCACTCACGTTCCACAGCTGACAATGATGCTGGCCACTCTGTCGGTGAAGCCGTAGGAGAACAGGCTGGGAACGTCGTCGTCCATGATCTCCATCTTGCGGCCCTTGAACTCTCCGACCTCGTACAGGCAGATCTTGTGCTTCTCGGGGTCCTGAAAGCGAGACGAAACCAGGGAGAAAGAAAAAAGAAACGGTCAAGGGGGGGCAGTCAAAAGCAAAAAAGGGGAACTCGAGTGTTTCTTTTTCCTTTTGTACCATTCTGACGGGCCTGAAGGACAGCAGGTAGTCGTTCTTCTGGCAGTTGCTCCAGGAGTCCCAGCGAGGATACTCTCCCTTCTCCAGGATGTACATCTCACCGCAGAAGTTCATCTGCTCGTATCCCACGAAGCTGCAGATGATCATGAAGTATCATGAAGTATCCATGCAAAGACGCGTGATTCAACTGAATATGTATAATAACATACATATATATATATAAATTCTTAGACTTACGGTCCGCACTCAACGCGCAGGGAGCGCACGCGGTCCATGCCCATCTCACACACATTCATGCACTCGTTGCTGATCTCGATCATGCGACCCTGGAAGTTCTCCTGGTCGAACACGTACATCTGGAAGGGCGCAAATGCACGCAGATGAGTCAGTACGACCCCAGCGAAGGTTCCGTGGTATGACACACTGAGTCCATCCCATTATCAGTGTGAGAGACACCCACCTTGTAGGCCATCATTCCCATCTCGGACTTCTTGCTCTGAGCAGCCTTCCCATCGGTCTGGGAAGAAGTCTTGGACTTATCTCCACTGGACATGATTGCTGTGTGGAGAGAAAAAAGCAGTGAGGATGGATATCCAGATGTAACGAGTAGAGTATCGAGATAGAGGAAAGAGATCGGACAGATACAGAATAATCTGTATACTTTGGTCTGATCTATGTCTATTTGTGCACCTTACCTGTGTGCGTGTGCGATGCCTACGACAAGCCTCACTCAAAGTGTGTGCGACTCGGAGTGCGCCCTTGCCTTTTATACGCTGGCGCCCATGGGAGAGGGATTAGGGGGAGAGAAACAAACCTGCTGAGGTCAGAGACGGCAAACAAAAGAAAGCCCTCATCATCAGAGAGGGACAGACAGGGAGGAGGGGGCGGAGCCAGAGGACTGACACCCTGAAGCTGGACACCAGACCGAGGACCAGTTACTAACGGAACTAATGAAACACAACACTCACACGTTAGTGATGGAAACTAACCCACAAGCATTTAGATACGTATTTCAGTTTCTTTGTACTCCTTTTAACATAACAATCCACGTATTTAAAGTATAAACTAGTGCAATGATTGCATACAATACCCTGAGATATTTCATTCATTGATTCATATAAAGGTAGTAAGAAAAACATGTGATTACAGTACACCTAGGTAGGGTAGGGTAAACACTGATGTTAAGGCTACATGTTTCCACATAGTCAGTGAGTGTGATCGTGTGAGATAAACGTTTTCTTTTCCTCTGGAAGATCTAAACGGCACAAATAATAGAAGATTTACAGGATATGCTTTTTACATCCAAACAAAATCTGAGTTGATACATGAGGCTGGAACCTTCATTGGAACTGATGCATTCAGTGCACACACACTGATTCAGCTTGTAGTAAAACATCTGCGTGCCAAGAACATTACTAAAATTATACTGTCTCTATCCCTTCTACACACTTATTCGGATCCACCCTGTTACCCATTCCTCCCATGTGCCCCGTGCGGTGCCTCACTGCTGCGCCGTTAATCCCCTCATTCTCCACCCCGATCCCGGCCCTTTGTGCCTGGACACGCGCTGGACTGCTGACCGGGGTGCGAACATGCCGGAGTGCCTTTGTGCCACAGCAGCGGCACTGTGGGATCTGCTGAGCTGGCCTGAAGCAGCGCGGACAACAGCATCCAACGGCCACGCGGCCGCGCGCCCCTCGCCCAATCGCGCCACCGCTGTGCCAAAGCGGGTGGTGGAGTCGGAGCCACGGAGACGCGCGCCGCCATGCGCGCTCCTCGAGCGTCGGTATAAAACTGAAGCGCCAGGTTCCGTTCAAGCTCTACGCGAGGCAGGTTGTGGGCGCGTGCCACTTTCGAGCTCTTCCAATAAAGTACCGATCTAGGTAAGGACTCATCTCTGCTCTCAACACAGCTCACGGTCAGACGGACAGGTGCACACCTGAAACACCAGAAGCACTTTCTGAAACACTCGCACCACATTTTAATCACAATTGTATTTCATACTTCTTGTTCTTTTTTTTTTAAACCTCGAAAATGTAGATCAACTGTTGGTTTCGTGGTGGAAATTCACCAGCAAAGTGTTTACACACTGGGACAAACATAAAAAGATGTATTTAGCTCCTGAGCCATTTAAACTGTAAATGCCGACAGCCTTCTTTTACCTCTTTGCCTCCTTGTGTTTTCTTGTGCGCTTTGGGTGACTTTGCTTTGTCCTCGTTTGACCATCAGGAGTAAAGATGTACAGAACTACAAGGTCCCCAATGATGCAGCCGCTGGTCAACTCAGGAATGGGCATGGCTCCTTTCTTCAAGGTAAACACACACACACACGCACACACAAATTATGCTACCATTCTGCAATAGTGAAAGGTAACGCAGGGGGAAACTATAGAACCGTAATACCAATTGAATCCCCTCCCCTGCTCCTCCCCATCAGGTGACCGTGTTCGAGCAGGAGCATTTCCAGGGCAAGTGCCAGGAGTTCACCTCCGAGTGCTGCAACATTCAGGATTGTGGACTGGACAACATCCGCTCCATCCGGGTGGAGAGCGGAGCGTGAGTGTCTTACTCTTTCTCTGGTAAAATGAATGATGATGGTATAAACCTAACCCATCCCAAACAAGAGGGGGAGAGGAGGGGAAATGTGAGGAAGCTTCCAGCACAAATGGAGCCACATGGCCTTTGTGCTGTTGAAATGAGACTCCACCAATTGCTTCTGCTTCACAAGTCATCGTCTTCAAAATATCAAAAGACCCAAAGTGAAGTGCTCTCTCACTCTCTCCCTGAAAAGCTGGGTGGGCTTCGAGCACCACGACTTCCAGGGCCAGCAATTCATCCTGGAGAGAGGCGAGTACCCCCACTGGGACGCGTACAGCGGCTCCCTCTCCTACCACGTGGAGCGCCTCATGTCCCTGCGCCCCATCTACTGCGCCGTGAGTGCACCCTGTTATCTTACCTCAGATGGTTGTATTGCTGCTGGGGGAGGGAGGGTTGGGAAGGGGTGTGGCAGGTCCTCATATCCAACTGTTGCTCTATTTCCCCTACAGTCCCACCAGAGCAGTCGCATGGTGATCTTCGAGAAGGAGAACTTCATGGGCCGCAGCGCGGAGATCAGTGATGACTACCCCTCCCTGCAGGCCATGGGCTGGATGATGCCCGAGGTTGGATCCATGCACGTGCAGTGCGGCGCGTAAGTTACACTCTTTTTCCCCCACTTTTATTTCTTGGGAAATAAAAAAAACCAGTCCCGCTGACTATTAGTCTCCTTCTCCTGCAGCTTCGTGTGCTACCAGCACCCTGGCTACAGGGGCCAGCAGTACATCATGGAGTGCGAGAGACACAGCGGAGACTACCAGCACTGGAGGAACTGGGGGTCCCACTGTCAGACCCCCCAGATCCAGTCCATCAGGCGCATCCAGCACTGAGGGGGCGACAGGCCCGAGGCAGCGGCTCCCCTCGCTTCACCCGTAAAAGTGCGATAAGAGACAATATCGCGCAGCTGAAGCACAGGGAAACCCACGCGCCGACGGAACAGACACTCACACACTAGTGTCTTTTTATTTGGTTTAGAGGTTTCCACACACACCGCACACACACTTGCGCTGTACTTGTCCCCCAAAGGCGGAGCGGTTCGTCAGTGAGCCGGAATCGAACCCTGGAGGGGAGACTAGGCTCCGGGAGAAACCCCTCGAGTGTCCTCAGTGCAGCTCAGATGTGTCATGATGTCGTGTGTGGGCGGTTGAAAACTAATAAACTCATTTTCACTTCATGTATTCTGGTTTTATTAGAAGCGTGTGTGTGTGTGTGTGTGTGTGTGCGTGTGTGCGTAATGAATAGAGCAGGTCATGTATGTAAAATAATGAAACCCGGTCAAACCAACTTTTTACAGTTTACTGAGGGGGTGACAGTTAAAACGTAGTAACTTTACTATGTGAACCTTACTGATTCAATGTGCTCAATGACGCAATCGACATATTGCAAGTGAAGTTAAGGACCGGATAAGGGATGAAAAAGGTTATCATTCATCCCAAAGACATACAGTATTTTTACTGGCATGGTGCTTGAAGATAAATCTCAGGTAAAAACATGCAAACAGAAACATTTTCAGGAATCGCCTGTCAGTGGAACGCCTCCATCCTTGGTGCCTGTCAACCATCTTCATAATGACCTTAATTATTAATCATTAAAATTACATCATCATGGCTAAAAACAAGTTTTGTGAGGTCACACTGACCTTTCACCCCCAGAATTGAACACGTATTTTAAACTCCTCATCTACAGAACAAAGCTGCTGCAGGAAGTACAGAAGTAGGATTTTTTTAATGAGACTCAAAAGTGCTCCAAGGAACATGAACAGGAAAAACTTGAGAGTAAAAACATGTACGAGTTGTGGCCCAACAGAAGATGACGCCATTCATCAAATTTACAACCAAAACAGTCACATTCTAGTAAAACATTTAACGTGATTTATTGACTGGGCGGTTAGTGTTGTTTTCAACACTCGACTGTTAAAACAAACTTTGCAGAAAATATCTGCTCAACAATTGCAAATTACTGGATTTAGCAGTAACAACTTTGAAAATGTTCACATGAAATAAACGGCTAAATATCTAAATACAAAGAGATCTATCTGCGAATGATTGTCTGTCATTTTAACTCAAGAGCTTAAACCCACTTAAACTAAAACTACGTTGGCTCTGTACGGATTAAAGGGTCTTTGCATCTATGCATTATACTGCATATCTTACCCGTAAGTCTCTAAACAATGTAAATCTCTGGTTGTACACAGAGATGAAGACAATAAAACACGGAACACGTTCATGCTGAAATAAAAAAATGATAACATCCAACACTAAACCTGACCTTTAACCTACGGCGTTGAGCCATTTTTTTTTTCTCAACTGCATAAAATGGAGTAGAAAAAAGAGTGGAAGCGAGTGGCGCTGACGTTAGAGCACCTCTTTACTCAAAGAGCCTTTCCTCAGACGACATCGATGTCCTCGTCTCCGTCCTCCTCTTCGCCTTCCGACGACCAGTTGATGAGGACCGGCTCGGGCACAGGGACGGAGGCGCCAATCACGTCCACGTCCTCGTCCTCTTCCCAGCCCCCCGCCGACGGCACGCTCTCCTCCCGCGCTGAACGCACATGGGGGGAAACGGGAGGCGCCTCACTGACAAAGCGAGTCGCCGCTTTTCCGCTGTGGCAGCGGTCGTCCTCGGGGACTCCGTCCACATCCGGCGTCTCCGCCTGCTCGTCCGTCGAACCGTCCTCGGCTTGTCCGAGCTTCGCCTCGCTCTCGCTCTGCTCCCCTGCTGGCAAGCGGCATCTGACGGCTTGCGGGGCCTCCTGCGTCTCTCTGGCGGACGGAACGCTCGCTGCGGAGGTTTCAGGCACCCGAGGCGCCGAATGCTCGGAGCGGATCCTCTTGATGCCGCTGGACTCGTCATCCTCTTCCTCTGCTTCCCTTTTCCCTACCCCCTTTGCGACTCCCTCGGCATGTTCTTTGTCGCGTCTCTCTCGGTTCTTCTCGAGCTGCTCAATCGTCGGCGATGAACTCTCGGCATGAGACAAGCTGAGGAGTAGTACTTCTTTATTGGCGTTGTCTGGACAGCAGTTTGGTTTACCCTCTGGGCGTCCCCGCCTAATCCGACATGGCTCCTTGAGTACGGACAAACTCCTCTGTTAATCAAATGAAGACAAATACAATGAAAATATGAATGTCTACAGGAATGTCAAAAGCTCTGAGAAGCTGAACTGAAACTCGGATGTGCTTTGAGCTCAATGCTAATGTCATTATGCTAACAATGTCTGAACAAAATCGGACGTGTCGCTTTGTTAGGTTGTCCAATCTAGTAAAAAAAACATTTTTAAAGTACAAAACTCACTGTGCCATGTGCGCCTGTTAACCTGCTCCTGATTGGGTAAGTCTTTATGATCAAGGAGTCTTGCGGGTATTTCACTGACGAGGAACCGGCCTTTGCTTTTGTAGGACTCTGAAAGAACACAAACACACACACTGACAAACCATTTGATAGCATCGCTCCGCGGCTGTTCAAATCCGAGGTAACCGCGGTATTAATAGCGTGCGGTCATTGCTCGACAGATGGTGACAGCAGACGTCGTCGAGAGGCTTTTAGCGGAAGGGTTGTTAAGAGAAGTTCGTCACCTTGATTTCCGGACAGCTGAGTTTGTGCAGTATGACCCGGTCTGGCAGCGGGCCGCTCCTCTCCAGTTTCACCACGGGAAGCTGCCGCAGCTGCTCGTCCCTCCGGGCGGCGGCGGCAGCGGCATCTGCGGCGCTCAAAGCCGCCAGCTTCCCTGCCCGCTTTCTCTCCCGTGAGAACGGGTACTTGTTTTTTTTCCACCTCCTCCGTTTATTTGCCGCCGCTCTTATCACCTGTGCCTCCTCGGTATTTTTGGGAGGCGTGGCCTGGCAGCTCTCCCCACCCTCCTCTTCCGCCGCCCTCGCAGTGCAGCTGTCGACATGCTGCTCGAAGGACTGAAGGAAGTGCTCCAGCATCTCGCTCAGCTCTCCCTCGCCTTGTTGCTGCAGAACCGGTTGCTCGCCGTCTTCTCTTGCTTTAGCCGTAACCCGCGTGGACCCGTGGAGACCCCGACTTGGGGCTCGCGTGCGTCCTTTGTTTTGGACCGAGGTATCACCACAGGTGGAGTAACCGCCGCCAACCGCTGGTGCAGGATGTGGAGTGCTGTTGCTGATGGGTAAAATGTCCAGGCCCATCATCACTTCCTCCAGGAGACGATCAAAGTGTTCTGGCTGCTCCTCATTGGGGGGGGGAGCCGGAGGAGGGAGGCACAAGGATGGAGGACGGGTGGAGGCTGCGGGTGAGGGAGAAGGGCAAGAAAAGGAAACGGATGCTGCTGGTTTGGTCCTTGCCCTCCTCGCCGTGGCAACAGGATGACCATCCTGTAACCGGGGAGAAGGGGAATTCATTTACAACTCAACACATCAAAGAGCAGAGGTACAAAGATCTCTTTGTATGTGTTTTCTGCAGCGAGTAAACACTAAGAATGTGATATGAATCACATTGTTATTATCCTCTTTATCAGGACCTCAGTACTCAACAGATCAGTTACAGTTTGTCCTGATAGAAGTATTCTAACCATTACACATTTGATAATAGTGTGTCATTTATCCAGAAACTCCTACATAATATTACATATTCAGTTATGGTTACAGACCATCTACAACTCTCCACATTCTAATTTGACGTGATTCTTTAGCATTGTTATTGTTTTTCGTTAAACTTCAATATAAATGTATTTATAAACATTACATATATATACATATATATCCCCACCCTTGTTTCTTTCCCAAATTCATTTCAATAAGTAAAAAGCTGTTAAAATCTTTAATAATCTGTTTGTTGAAATTACCTCATTTTTATATTTAGTTCATGTTGTCGTGCCATGTTTTCATTCACCTGGTTAAACTTCTGCGTGTTGCTTCCTTCTCCTCTTCTTCCTCCTCCTCCTCTTCCTCCTCCTGCTCCCCCACACTCGCTGTTGGTCAACACGTCTCCACTCTGGCTAAACTCCCACACTTTTCCGCGCCTTCTTCTCGTCTTGGTCGACCTCAGCAGCTCTCTGGTCTTCAGGTTCAGCTTCCTGCCCACGGCCCCTCCCCCCTGACCCGCTCTGGACGGCCCTGACCTCTGCAGGAAAACCTTGTGCAGCCTGCTCACCCCCACTTCCTGCAAGTCCACTGTCTGCGCAAACCCTCCTCTCCCTCCCGCTTTGGCTCGTGGTCTCCTGGCTCTCCTCTCACCCGTCCCAGTCCTCCTGGCGCCTCCCTGCCCAGCACCCCGCCTCCTCCTAGCTCGCCCTCCAACAAAGCACCCCCCCTCCTCCTCCTCCATGTCCGGGTTCAGGAAGTAGCTGATGTATCCTGGGATGTTGCCTTCAAACTGCTCCAACCACTTGTCCCCCCTTTCTTTCGCTGCTGTGACATCACTGGCGGCTCCTTGAGTGCCAGCCCACAAGCTCTGAAGGTCAACGGGGCCTGTGGCCACATGGCTGGAGTACAGAAGAGGGGCCGTTGGGTCCAAGGTGTGCGGCGGCGCCCCGAAAGGGAGTCCAGCTCCTGTGGGGTTCGCGAAAGCAGATGGAGGAGGGTGCATTTGGTTTTCATCTGGTGGGTAGATGAGGGAAATGGGGATGTAGGGAATTTGAGGGAGAGCCAGATGGGAATCACCTTGTCCTAAACCCTGGAAGGCGGCCATATCGATGGTCTCAAATGAGGCTGCGGTGTGCGACGGAGGATCGGAATCTACTTGCAACGCTTCCGTCTGAGTCCACGTGTCTCTTTTACCGTTTGACGGCGTCTCTTTCCACAGGTAGACACTCCCGTCTGTCACTTCTCTCGTCCACCTGCCGTCTTTCCCTTCATTCCTCCCGGGCGCCTCCGTCTGCGCACTCATCCCTGTGCGCCGGCCTTCGTCGCATCGGCCCTCACCGCGTCTTTCTTTTGTGACCTCCACCAGCCCGTGGATGCCCAGCTTGGCGGCAGCCAAAACAGCCTGTTGCTTCTCCTCCTCCCCACCCTCCCCTGCCATCTCTCCACAGTACAGCAGCCGGACCACGTTGAGCAGAGTGCAGGCGCCGAGAGCCCGAAACTCCAGGAGCCGGCTCTGACCCGCGGGGAGCGGCGGCGCCGAGGACAGAGCGGAGGAGATGTGGGGGCTGATGGCTGAGAGGATACAACTGTGCGCTGGAACCGATACACCTGGAAGGAAAGGGCCGACGTCAGGAGCTTTGACAAATAAGTAAAGCAGCGAGATGATGTAATCTAAACTAAGTGGGTGTATAGGAGGCCACGCGGTGCGCATGAGATGGAGCCGTGTGTTCACACCTTCTGTTTTGAGCAGAGTGTCACAGAACTGGCTGCCCTGTTGCTGTCTCTGCAGCTCGGCGAGGAGGAGGGCTTGGAACCCCGGTTTTTGGTAGCACCACATCTTCCCGTTACCTTCAGAGGAGGATGAATTAATAAAGATTGGGAAAGATTTGCAGATTTTGCAGAAAATACGTCAAACAAACGTAACCCAAGACCTTCAATTAGAGATTAAATATAAATTCCATACACTTAAATACTATCCAATGAATATAAAATGACATAAGCTTGCTCTGTGTTAAATTGATGGGATATCATGACTGGGATCTTCTCTGTGTTTTAAACACATTATTTTCTTGAATACATAGAAAAACTGCACATTGTCACCAACAATGATGAACAGAATATGGAGGTTTTTATTATCGCAGTCCTCTCATCATACATATGATAAATTGAGATGTTGTACTTATTTTATTTGTATTTGAATGTGTATACTATTATACTTAGTACTGTAACTATATTTAGATGTACTTTCATGGCCTAACGTTAAATTCGTATCTGGGAGGAGAACCGTATGATTAATAACGTCACATTTTGCACATTAAACGTTAAGTTAATCGAACAATTAGTAGTGGTATTAGAAGGCTTAGTTTGTGTCTTCCATGACAGTGGATTGATAGTATAGTTATCAAGGACCACTCAAAGGTTAAAACAAAAACTCCTGCGTTAACGTTTGAAGTTATCGCTAATGCTAATCTGCACACCTGCGGGTTAGCATGACTGCTAGCAGCCAGCTAGCACTGCAAAAGACAACGGCCCAGAGCATGGAGGAGTAAACTAGTCGCACATGAGACCAGCTGTGAGTTAACATGCATCAACATTCACCTTATCGACTATTAATAAACATCCGAAAGCAACCGGAGCAGTTCGAACTACTTTGTGTCGGCTGGCGGTCACGGCGTTACACATAAACGCGGGCAGGTGACGGACCTCGGTTTCACTCACCGTCTCAACGCTCCCTATAAAATCCGTTCATACGTCAAAGAAATAACATTGGTTTTGTTCAACGTTGGTGTACGTCAAAGTAACATTAACAGAAAATACTGTATTTATTTTTCTCTTGATTTCTTCTGTCCGTTTTGAATAGGTCATCCACAGGTCAACGTGATCAAGTAGAAACGGTACACTGTCGTATATCGCTCCGCCACCAGGGGGCGGGCCTCTCCCCCGCACGGCAACTGTCAGTCAAAGACACTCAAGAGTAAAGAGTTTTCCTTCTACTACTTTTGTCTTCGCCTTAAAATATTATCATCTGGCCCTGTTAATTTAACAGTAGTGGAAAGTATAATTTCCTCAAGTACTAAACTTGAGGTAATAGTATAATCTTGGTCATTTCCATTTTATGCTATTTTACAGTTCTACACTATAATTTGTTGCCAAATGCATTTTTACATCTCTACTACTTACTTCAAAGCTTCTAAATAATCCAACAGTATACAATCATTTATAGTATTAACAAAAATGAATTAAAATTAGCACCCGGCTTTTACTTTATGTGTAATTCAATTTGATTAAGCATAGTTTCAACACTGTGAATTTGCTACTTTAATCCTGAAAAGAGTTTGCTTTTGAAGGACAAAGTGTAACATATTTCTTATATTTCAATACATTTTGGGAGCAATATGGCACGACCTCCACAAACCTCAGTAACCATAACGTTATACTATCACTGTAGCACTGTCCATTACGTGAGACACAATAAACCATAATGTATCCATTGTTTTCACCCAACTGGTTGAGATTTTATTTGAGGTAAACCATTTTAATGAACGACTTCCCACTCTCTAGTCCGGTGAAATATGAATAAAAAAAATTAACCAGGTGTTATTTTTATCCACCTATATGTTGTCTGGAACACAGCTGCCAGGCCACCTGTCATCCCCGGCCCCTTTTCCAGCATCGGTGTCAACATATAGGATAGTATTACAGGCAGCTTAACGCGTTTATACTGTTATGTGCAAGTCTACATGTGAGAGATGACAAATGGCTTCCACATCAAACCATCTTTAAAGTAGTTTTTAATGCAACAGACAGTATTTGCTCAGTACAAAATAACCTCTATTGAGCCAATATGAGGTTTCAGCAGTCGGACTCGGTAAAGTCATTTGTAATACAATGTTTCCTCTGTTTGCATCATGGTGAAGCGAGAGTCATAACAGCAGGAATTTTGTAGAGAGAAGACTTTACAAGCTTCAGGGGAATAGCATTTGCTCTCTTCAACCGGTACAGACTCTGTATCAGGCCGCCACTACAGTTAAAAATCTTTAAAATGTTCCTTCAGAGACAAACTGCATTAACGAATTGCATCACAGTGAAATTGAAAAGGTTGTTGTGTGCACGTGGCTCAGGCTTACGCTGGAGGACACCGATGGATTTGGGTTCTTTTCTAACCCGTACCACGGCTTGTCCTGGGTTAAAAAGGACAGGCAGGAAAGGACACAGGAACTCATGATAAATGACTCAAAGAAAGTCCAAGAATCCTGCGGTCTGCTTCTAATAGCACTGAAACCTTCAGTACTCCCTGAAACTCATAGTTGCTCATATCCACAGAACATTTCCTCCTTTTTAGTGGTGAATAGTTCACATTGTCTTGTTGTCTCGCTGCAGTTCAAAGAGCACTTGTGCGATGGACGGGGAGGGGACCGGGCTCAAGTACTTGGAGGCCGTCGGGGAGTTCTTTTGGTCCGGAGCGGGCCGGGGCCAGCGCTCGTTGAACTTGGCAAAGAAGTGCGGGTCCTTGTAGGGCCCCCCAAAGACGATGGCCTGCATCAGGTAGACGAGGGCCACGACCATGAAGCTGATGAGGAGGAAGGGGATGAAGGGCTTGAGGTGGTGCCAGAACACAGAGACCCAGTAGCCGAGGCCGCCCAGCCCGCCCAGCCTGCCGGTGTGGGAGGTGTGGCGGGAGGAATCCGGGGCCGGGGTCCAGTCGGGGGACTCGTCATCGCATTTCGAAGAGGACGCACTGGGGACGCCGGGGGTCTCCATGAGTCTAGAGGTGCGGAACGAGCAGCTCTTTGCTCTCAAGTCACAGGTCCAGTTGTACTCATTTTACTCCATGAATCAGGTCACAAGAAAGAAAACTCGAGGCACTTACGTATACCCCCCCCCCACCTGAGTGGTGTGGTTTCCCACTGAGGTGGTTTTCTCACCAAAGGGGGCCGCTAAATTCCACCCAACTGTGATTCCTCTCTGAGCACACTTTGTATTCCTTGGTTTCCCCACCACGGTTCTCGCGTGCTGGAGTCAAACGTTGCTGCTTCTATTTGAGCTCGAGAGAGAAATCGAGAGGAAAGTGAAGAGCAGCGGAGGAGCCCTAAAATAGATGTGACAAGACACAGGGAGGGAGGGAGGGGTTGGGGGGGCTCAAATTTACAACACATTCAGTGACTAACTCCGACATAGACACCCTTGTCAGTTTTATTGCAGCCTTGGCAGGCGCAACCATTGGATTCTTATTGACTTACTTTACACTTCAGCTACATTGAGGTCATGTGTCAAAGCCCGCCCCAATGTCCACTCATCTCTCCCCCTTTTTACTACCACCGTTTTCCATGTGTGTTCATATACATGTTTCTCAACATGGAAATGCTGTCTCACTGCGACGAGTAACCAAGAACTGAATGAGTCATCCCTAAAGGGGCCATATGCTCTAATGTCTTACAGCAATACTCACATGCTGTGTATGTTTCAGGCGGTATTTGCGGTGTATTGTTTGATAGACAAACGCAAAGAAGTATTCGGGTCCTATGATCCATCTACAGCAGCTCATCAAGGTCTCTGGAGAAACAAGAATGTTGAATTTCAAAAATACTGTAAATATCCTTTACATTCTGAATTGAAATTAATTTATAGGATCAAGTAACAAGTATTGTAGTTTTGTTTAATTTATTTTAGTTAATAAAATATTCAGTAATCAACTCATTAAAGATAATGAATACAGGGTGAACACATCTATATATTGGTAGTCCATTATGATGGGATGAGAGAATTGGTAACACAATCCCTAAATTACAGCAAAGATAAAATACAAAAACAGTGGCTGGAACAAGGTTCATGCAACACCTCAATGAGGCAAAACGCCCATTTATCAGATTAAATTCATTGGAAATAGTCATACGGTTTGTCAAGTGGAGCAAACTGAGAAAATAACTCAAACGCCAGGACCTAAACCCTCAGGATCATCAGCTGCAGCCCTGCATGTCTCAGTCCCGTCCCACTGTGAGACCGTATGGCATCGTTCATCCGCACTTAGATATCAACAAGGTAAAGTTGTGCAACTTTGTGGGTCTCAGGCTGACTGGCGCACACGCCCGCCTCAAAGACCTGACTCACATCAAGCCTTCACACCCTTAACCCACAGACCTTGTGACTCTGCAGCTGCTTCTCCTCCCGCGTGGGACACTTTTGCGTCCTCATTCAACGGCAACAAACAACTCACCAGATAAGGAGCCTTGATAGTTGATTCAAAGCGGAGCACATTGTGTTCCAGAGTAAATATCTAATTTGCGTTAAGTAGATTGAGATAAAATGATATTCCTGAGACTTGTCCTTCCTCGCCACACCAATCACAAGTCACCAAATCTGGTCTAAGAAAAGATCTTTATTTATAAAACAGTTTTACCAGTTACAGACTTCACTGAAAAAGCAACTTCTCAGAGCCAAGGCAGGTATGAATCGTACATCATAATTTTACATGGATAGGCAACATTACAAATATACCATGTGTGGAGAGTAAAAAAACAAAGATGATTGGTCTCTTTTGCCTTAAAAACACAGGGTTAAAACTTGAACTAATAAGTTGATCAAATTGCATAATGAGCTCTCCCATACAGACAAAACTGAAATAAAATACAAACCTGACAGGTTGGAGAAAAAAAAAAATACAAAAACTTAAAAACACGTGGATCACAGACAAGAGTATTTCTCATCCACCTCCCAAATATCTCTGTGGGAATTCAACTCTTTGTGACAATGTCTTCCATATTTAGGTGTATTTGTAAAACAGACTGCAATCAGCAACTACTATATTATAAAAGAAAATACAGGAAATTGTGACTTAAAAAAAAAAAAAAAAAAAACTATTCAAAGAGATAAATATTCCCAGCCCCGAAAGTGTTGGTCATTTCTTAATGAGGAATAACCCTCAGTAGGTTGTTTCTGGTGTGAATCTTTTAAAGTAGTTACAGGCTTCTAAAGCAGAATGTCCACGCGTCGCATTGCTTTAGTAGTGTATAATGTTCCCAGTTTCACATTTCAGTGCCAAGTTCAAGTTCGATGTGTTGTCAAAAATACAGAAATTCAAATTGTATTCTTCCTTTTTACGTCTGGGGGAAACAAAGTTATCAAATACAAAAAGAGGCAGTTGGTAGATGAAACGAAAGCTTTACAACAGCAGGAGCACGCCATAAAAACAACATGAACGGATGAAACAAGCAACGTGTCTAATGGGTCTGGTCCGTGCACACGCACACAAAAACACTCACTCCAAGGTCCATATTCTCACATACACACTTCTTGTCTACACATGTGCTCATCCCAACAGAGAAAATAACTCCTATATAAACATTCTCAATCTAAAAAGGGCAAACGTCTGTCGGCCAAAAACCCAACACTCCCAGTAACGAGAGGATTTAAATAAAATGAGCCAAAACTAATGCAGTCATCCCCTTTTTTTATATATACAGTATATACCCTACATAAACGTCTACGTACAAATTCCTCATCAGAATGCAGGTATTTGCGTGACTGAATTTACTGAAACGTCAACAATGGCAGGAAAAAAAATTAAAACAAGCAGGATGAAACCACCACAATTAAATGATTGTCAACAAAGGTGATTGCCTTTGGAGGAGAATTATAATTTAAAAATCAGAATATATTTCTGTTGCTACAATTGAATGTAAAAAGTAGGTGTAGTAGTGTATTTGTCTATCTGTATGTGTGTGTTGCATGAAATGGTTGCCTGCAACACGGCCACTTTCTTTGGATGCCAACCCTCATCTTCTAATCCCAGCTGTGGTGATGGAGGGAGAGAAAGGAGGAGGGAAGGAGAGGAGGGAGAAGGCGGAAGGGAGGGAGGGCATCTGGATCCTCTCTCCTCAGTAGCAGTGGTAGGGCAGGCACGGCCCAGTCTGGGTGATGCACACTATCAGTTTTTCTGGATGATGAGAGAAAATATACTGATTAAAACACAGTTAAAATGGGACACAAGATCCTTCCAAAAACAAAGAATGTGTGGCATAAGTTTAGCACACCAGGTAGTGCAGTCACAATAAACAAGTATATTTGAATATCAATCTAAAACTAAATTGAACAAGTTTTGTTTTATGGCAACCTTTAAACGGCTCAGAAAGCTGACTTTAAATATTAATATATATTTAAATTGTATTTTTCAAACACATTGTATTGTGAGTATTTCCTCGAAATAGTCAAAAAGGTTGTATCCTGTATAATACTAAAATACAAAGCTACTTCATAGCCAACGGAGTATCTAACTCAATCTATGTGTTGTTGTAATACCGCGTAGAGCCACAGGAGGGCATTAAAAAAAATACCGACCAGAAAGAAAGCAGCAGCCAAGTGCTTGGAACTCTGGTCATAGGTGCAAAATCCAGTGGAGTCAAATACTTCACAGCATGATACTCGTATTAGACACATTACATTCCAAAGGGAGTCCACCCCGGCACTGAACACTGTTAGACAACTGTATCGTGCGCAAGACGATGAGCTTCATGTTACAATCCCTTTTACTAAAGTTACAAAGCGCTGTTAAACTTTTGTTTTTTTTGTGACACCACATTGGTTTTATTCTACATTGTTCTGCAGTAACTTTAGTTTTTAATTCTACATTCAGCTTTGGTATCGCGGTCCAAGTTCTGGTATTGTGACAATACCACTGCACAAACTAAAGCCATTATTGAGGATCTACTTTTTAAAATCGCCTAACAGATTGCACGCAGCACAACGGAAAAAGAGCACCTTGCAGCGTACTGTGAGAGGGTGTGCATGTCACATAAGGGCTTCTTATGGTTAAACATTAGGACACCAACATAAACTGAGACCAGGTTTCACTAGCGGTTATAAGAAACAAATAACAAAACAAAAAGGAAGAGAGCTCCGTAAGTCCATGCAGGACGAGAGGTGAGTTGGACATACCATGCTGTTACATGCAGAGGGGGGTAGAGGGGAGGGCTAACCATCGTAGGAGTCCAACAGGGGCAAGGAGCCCTTTCTGCCCCCATACACCCCTCGCTGAGAGACAACCAGAGAAAGAGAAGAGGAAGTGAGTGAGAAAAAGTATTTGTCAGTAATAAAAAGCTGGTAAAAAGGAGAAGGCTAAATTGAGGAAATTGGTGCAAGAGATTAGGGGTTAGTGTAGTAGGGTGAGAGACATGGCAGACATGTGAATGTGCGTGATAAAGATTTAAAGAAGTACCGGTAAAGTGTCAGTGGTTTCATCCAGAGTGTGTCTCCTCTCCCTCTGGTCCAGTGTTGAGTAAGCCTCTGAGGAAATGAGACAAGAATGAGAACGATGAATACTTCATCTCATCCTGATTCCAAGGAAAGCAGAAATGATCAATCAACTAACCAGGGCCGAGGTCATTTAGTGGAATCATGTCTCTTTTTTCCCCTAAAAAAAAAAAGAAAAAGAAAATCATGTTAGACTAAACAGAACCTCCAGACTTTTTTTTTTCTTTTAACACAGGAAGTTGTTCCTTGCACACCGACCTCTGTCCAGCAGCGGCATGGTGGTGCTGTCTTCGTAGGTGCCGTTGGCTCGGGTGCTCGGGCCGTTGGTGGTGCTGAGGTTGACCATGAAGTCAGTCTTCTTCCAGCCGTCCTTCTCCAGCGGCTTGCGCAGCTCTTTGTGGGCCCAGACGAGCTGCAGCACCTGGCCGGCACCCCGCACCTCGCGCTCAGACCGCTTGCTGGAGGATACACAGACGCACGTCCACACATTCACCAAAGGATTTGTTTGCAGTACTTTTTTTTTCCTTAAACCACTGAGGGTCAGCCACGCAAAGTTTTTCCTCTTAGAAATCAGTCTATCATAAAAAGTGTTGCATCTGAAACAAACTACCAATTTTTACTCTTTTTTTTTTTTTTTTACTAAATTCGGAGCTATCGTCACACAACACACTAACCCGTCCTTGTTGATGAGCACCAGCCTCTCGATGCCCTGAGAGGCTCGGAGAGTCTTCGCAGCCTCCACACTGTTGCCAAGCACCTCAGTGAGTGTGCTCAGCACAGACACCACAGTCTCCTCTGATAGAACGCGCCCAGACTGACTCTGGCCACCAGGCAGGTTGGCCACGAGGTGAGGCACCGCGTGCAAACCTGCAGGTGACACGTGGTGAGGTGAGAAAAAAAAAAAATGGGACTGAAGTGTGAAACAAACACCCCAAAGTCTAAAACCCAAGCACAAAATATTGCATTTAAAATAAATAATATCCAAGACTGTTTTGTAGCTCATTTGGAGGAACAGCGCCATGTCCTTACCGAGCAGTTGGCAGTTGCGTCTGTCGATGGAGAGGTTCCTCAAAGCTCCGGACATCGCTCGAACCACACGGTCATTGCCATGAGCCAGTAGCTCCGCCATCATAGGAAGACCCTTCTCCAGACGCACAGTGGCCCTGATATACCGTCCATACTAAAGGGTGATAAAATAGAGGGGAGCATTGAATAGCGTGTTCGGTCCAATAACTTCACGAGACAACCAGAACCATTGATCATATCTGACTAATGGGTTTAGACCTGAAAATATTTCTCTATCACACACACATGTTAATCAAGACGGGGTACTAACAGTCCATCGGCCAGCACAAAGGTTCTGGATGGCTCCGGCGGCAGCCTCGAGCACCGAGGGGTTCTTGCTCTCTCTGAGCAGCGATGTGTAAACGCGAACCACCTCCGGTTGGAACAAAAGCTCATAGCCTGAAAATAAAAGATGACGTTTAGAGTTAGAGATTTTGGTGATCATTCATAACCAATCTAAGTGAAAAATACACACACACCTTTGGCGGGTGTTGTCCTGTTTGGAATGTCCACCTGATCACCACTTCCATCGTCGCCATCCTTCTTTCCTAATAAAAATTAAAAACAGAATATGAAAGAGTGAAGTGAGGATACAATGATTCTGTGAGGCTGATTGAGATGAGAAGCCGGTTTAAGGCACGTTACGTGAAATGAGACCATGCAACCACTGGAACAAACACTGAACATGCAGTTGTTTGCGGGGAGTCATGCTCATGAAATGTGATGGATATTGGACAGTCTCATTTCTCTTTCTATAGTATTACGCCATGGTAGAAAAACAAAGAAAAAAAAGAAATGGGTAATGCAGAGTGGTCGATCGTTTCAAAAGTTTACGGACACCGAGAATCTTACCTTTTGAAAACCACTCATCTAAAACAGAGCAGAGAAAAAGGGACGAAGTGAAGGAGGATTGGAAGAAAGATGGGGAAAGATGAGAGGAAGGATAAAGAGAAAAATGAAAAGGAGGGAAACAGGGGTAGAGTGTGAAAAACAAGCCACAGGTGCTTCTACCACCAAACAATCTCAAAGCCACCAGCAGCTGCGCAAGAGCCAGACAAAAAACACACAACTCTAAGCCATCTCGCCACTGACCTTTGCCCTTTCGGGAGCCAAAGCAGCCGCCCTTGTTGGCTGGGGCCGGCCCCTGGTTGACGGGCATGGTCTCAGCAAAGCGCTCGCAGCCTGGGACCTCGCGGTGAACGTGATAGGACAGATTCCTCAGGAGGCAGACACAGTTCTCCACCAACTGGAGAGCGAGCGAGAGAGATGAGAACCAGGCGATCAAAGAACAAAGTGGCGTTTTGATTGCGCTAGAGCCAATGTGTCATCCGACTGACGTGAACATGGTACCTTATTATCGACATTTTTGCGGTTGATCTGGGATTGGACAATGTACATGAGGGCGTCCACCAATCCCGTGCATTCCCTCAGCTTTCGCCTGGCCTCGCTGCGTTCTGAACTCACATTCCTGTTGGACAGGGGGAGGAGTTAAAGCACACAATTGCACAGTTTCGTCTCAGAATAGCCTCCTTTTTCTCCTTCTCTCGCACACCTGAGGCAGCCAGCGGTGTTGGTCAAGGCGGTCTCCCACTCCAGATGGCGCGGCTTGCAGCTCTCCTCGCCACCGTTGCTCGCTTGCTGCCAGCCGGAGTGAGGGACGACCACCTCGTCGGCGAGGGCGTGCAGGGCGTGGTCCACAATCTCCATCTTTACCGAGTCGTGGGATGACAGGTTCCACAAGGTGCCTGCGGCAATATAATGGGTACGGTTATCACCACTGAAAAACGTTTGGGCCCTCAATATACACACATTAGAAAAGTGGTCAAACTGTCACACAATGTCGATACCTGTGATGGTGTCAGTGAGGTCCTGCTCGTGCGTTTTTCTCAGCAGCCTGACTAGCGCGGGCACTCCGTCGCAGTTCTTGATGGCGATCTTGTTATCCTGGTCTCGGCCGTATGAAATGTTCTTCAGTGCTCCGCAGGCCGAGTGGTGCACGTCCTTGCTCGGGTGGTCTAGCATCGACACCAAGGACGGGATGCCCTTCAGGCGACGCACATCCGACTTTACCTAAGCACAAAATCATAAAACTCATTGGATTTGCCGAAGAGCCCAAACACAAAAAGATGCATTATATTTTGCCTTTAGAACACACTTTATGGTCACCATCGTTCTACCTTATCATTTTTGAATGTGAGATGTTGGAGGAATGCAGCCGCGTTCGTCTTGACAGGGTCTAGGCGGTAGTTCAACATGGCGATGACCTCTGGCAGCTCCGGCTGTCTCCATGAACCAGGAGGAGGCTTCCGCAGTGTGCTGTCTAGTGACGCCATGCTGCCCCTCTCCATCGTCATGGGAACACCCCAGGCATAAGGGTCGACTCCCATCACGTCACCGTCCAAAGTGTCCTCACAGCTCCTGCATGTCGCAGAGGGAAAGGAACAGAGAAACATTGTTTGCCCGTTTACTCGTACAAAAAATAAACCAAAAAAAGGGTGCGAGAGAGTAGTACCGGAGTCTTCGTCTGTCTATAGTCACGTGGCCTGGACCCAAGCGTGGCATGGTACCGTAGCCTCCGGGGTGCATAGGCGGAGGACCCATGCCGTATTCATCGTATCCCACACTGCGTTGGTCATCCTCCAGGCCGTAGTGGCCGTGGCCATACCGCACCTCCAACGCTGAGCCCAAGGCCCTCATCCCCCGGCTCACCTGGGGCTGTGCCGCGTACGGGTCGAGCTGCTGACGGCTTGGGGCGCGGTAGCCAGAGTCCATGGTCCGGTAGCCGTCAACTGGCCTGGGGAAGAACACAATGTGAGAAGTTGTGAGTGAGATCTGATATATAGATTTAACACACAGACAAATGTTGATAATCCGTGTGAAAGGAAACTGTGGTTTGGCGTCGCGAAAACCTAAACTACAGTAAAGGCGGGGCTTCAGGGCAACACATTTCAGAATAAATTAACGCCACAATAGAAGAAAGCAGCCACTGCGTTGTCCATGGGGGTTTGTACCTGTAGCGGTCGTCCATGTGCGAGCCCCTGCTCAGGCTCGTATACGCCTCTGATGGTGGGCCTCCCCGGTAGTCATCATAGCCCCCTACGGGGGCGTAGTGGTAGTTTCTGGGCACCGTGGCTGTGGGGTAGTCTCCCGGTCCAGGCTGCCGGTACGGACGGTCCAGCGTGGCGCTGTAGCCGCCCATACCGGACACCGACAGGCCGCCGTCAATGGACATCGAGTCGGAGGGCAGGACTGTGCGCGAGATTGGTTTCTTCATCTAAAAAAAAAAAATAACAAAAAGGCAGAAAGCGCGATGATGCCACAAAATTTGTTCATAGCTTCATATTGACATCAATGATATCAGGGTGCATGTGTCCCAATTACTCACGCCGTTGTCCAGCCGCCGTGTCGGTCCCTCGTCAGAAAAGACGGAGTGCACCTCCTGGGAGTCATCCTCTGGTGTGTAGCTGTCATCTAGTGCGCCATGTGCTGGGTCCACCATCCTGTACTGTGGGGGAAATCTGCAGTTATTTTGAAAATCACTTGCAACAAATACAAGAAAATGACCAGATGAAACTGTACACACTAAAGCCATACCTGTGTGCCGTTTAAATATGAGTCTGTCAGTTTCAGCCGTTCTATGTCTGCATCCCCTAAACGCCCGTTCTGAGACGGAAGACAAAACCGTGAGATGCATGTTGTACACATTTTAAATGATACAAATTTGGCTGACGCAACACAAAGGCGTGATTTCTTAAAGCGTCCCAGATGATATTATTTCTGCATAAGCTGACAAATTGTCCCTCTGCGTTTATGGTCAGTGAATTACTGCCAGACGTGAGGTAGGACATTGGAGTGCTGCCCCTCAGCTTCACACCCCACTTCCTCCCGCTGTTACATAACCAATGACTGTCACACTTTATAACAATTTTCTACCCAACCCAGAGTAACACGGCAATGCATCATAGCCGTCTCAGTTATCAGGAATAGCCCCGAGCTTGGTCACATGTGAATTCTGTATAATTGGAGTACGTTAGGACATCTCTCCCAGTAATACCTGCTCCTTCTATATCTGTTGTCCCGGGTTACGGTTAGTTCAGGTCTTTGACACTACAAACGGTTCTGGGCCTGTGTCAAATTGTCACTATGAGAAGCTCACGGTCCAGTGCACGTAGCATCCTGCGAAACGCATGTAGATCGATTCACATGAGCAAAGCCAACGAGCTTGAGTTCCACCTTCCAGCACAAAACAAATTGGTGAGCAAGTCAGTGCAAATCCATCGACAGAGCTCGATGAGCTGAGTTTTTTGGTCTGCCATTACCCATAAGACGACGATTGTGCACATGTTCTGCGGTTTCTGGTATATGTTCTAACCATAAGAGATGCATTTCAGCCTTTTTACACTTTTACAGTGTGCTGTATTTAACTTACACCGAACCGTGAATTCCCAAAGTGGCGTGCGAACCGAACCCAGACTTCTGTGTTATTCACAATACAAAATGTCCTATCCGCATCAAACAGTCATGAGCAGCAATATGTCGCACTGCATTTTGCATTGTGCCCATGGGGAGGCAGAGCTGCTACTGGAAAGAAATGGGAACTGGACTTTTAACATGGGCTCACTTCCTCTACAGCTGGACCTTCTTATAATCTAACTTAATTCACCAACAACTGTGTGAAGATTTGAGAAATGTGCCAACTGATGTTGACAAAGGAAGCCTATCTTCATCAGCTGTCTGATTTTTAAAACATGCATAGTTAACACAAGGCCAAAGATTATTTCAGAGCAACGGTAACCGTCAGTAAACAATCATGAAGAGACGATTTAGGAGAAAATGTAAAACTATTCAGTCGAGTCAGTGGACAATGTCAGGGGAAAATGTGCTTTAATGTCAAAGGATGAACGCAGTGATAATGGGTTTGCTCAAACTGCTCCCCAAAGCCTTTAAGAACTTAATGGAAGCTTACTGGTGTCTGTTAGTCAAGTCTTCTGATAGAAGGAAATAAACACAAATAATTATGCCCTAAACACAACGTAAGAGCCTTTAAACCCATCAGACAGGAAAGCTGATCTTTGACTACAAAACAGAGCTATCCAACAAAATAATTAAAATGCAGTTCAGTCTCAGAGCAAAATGAATGCTCAAAACCTATATGCCATTAGTCTGAAATGCAGCTGTAACCCAACACATTCATAAAAATATCATGCAATATTATTGATGTCCAACACAAAAAAGGATTAAATACATTTCCAAAAAGCTTGTAGGATGAATAAGGAACCACACTGGATGGACTACGTGACACATGCAGGACAGATGACGGCTTGCGATAACACAAGTCGCGACATGCTGGAACACAAAGAGGCATCGGGCAGATTCCACAGCAGGGGCCCGGTGGAAGGTGCACACATCCGTGTCAAGACCGTATCCGGCGAGTGACGGCGAAGGCATGCAGAAAATGTGCAATGACCGTCTCAGGCATGCTAAATAATGCTTTTTTAGAAAATGTACTGAAACTATGTGCGGGGACAGAACTGTGCGGCCTGACGGACCTCAGCGACACAGCGCCAGGGAAGAAAGGCCGATCAATGATGTCACAAACAAACGTACGTGGCGAAGAGGAAGAAGGCGTAGGCAAAGGATGGGATGAATGGATGGAGAAAAAAAGAAAATCGTGATCCATGGTTTGGATGTTAAGATGGGGTGGGGGCAGTTAACGCCGATGAGACTCTGGATCGGGTGTTTGTTGGGGAGTGTTACCTGCGTGTGAGGGAGGAGGTGACCCAGGGCAGAGGGGCTGGTGGCGGGGAGGCCGACTCTCCTCCTCTCATCCTCCAGTGCCCTGGTCAGCTGTTCAAACTGCACCTCCTGCTCCCTGACAGACTCCAGCAGAGCGGCTGCGCTCTCACGCTGCTCCATACACACTACACGGCCCCAAAGGGAGAGAGTTACACACACACACCCCCATACAGCCTCTGACACAAACCCACTACAGCACATGGTGAAAAAGAAAAAACATTTTTATTTAAAGGGCAGCAAAAATCCAGTGGATGTGGCTCTTTCAGGTTTGTATAAAGCGGGAAGAGTCATCTGGTTTGTGTGGCCCTCTTGGAATTGACTGAGTGCGGTTCGCAAAATACTTCCTTTGAACTTAATAGTCAATATAACGCAGTCACAACTGTAACGGCAGGTCTCTGGCTTAATCCCAGACACAGAAACTCCCCGACTACACTGGGCTTTTGTTCCTGAGGTCGTCTCCTTTGAAAGCTTGGCATCGTGTAGTGACTCATTCATCCAGCCCCAGCCCCCCTTTACCCCCTCCCAACAGTGACTAAAAGGTGACCGGTGTGCTCAAACTTCCAGCTTCCTCTGGCGATACCTGAACATTTCCGCTTTGAAAAGTGTTTACATTACTGCCAACTGTAGGTTGCAAAGGAAAGCATCCCTGGTTGGCATGATGTCAAAAAAAATATAAATAACAACAATAATAAAACTAATTGGTCTTGTTAAAGGTCTGATAATGATCTGACAGCAGACAAGAGGCTGCGCATTCTTTAAAACCCTGGTTACTGGTTTGTTCATTAATATTAATTACAGTATGGAGATACCTATAGTAAATTTGTCAGTACACCCCCCCCATCTCCTGCATGCAGATCAATAGTTATTACAGACTCCACAACCGAAAACGCTTTGATACAAACTACAGAAATATGAGATTGTGGAAAAATCCTCTGTAGTGTCGACCTGGCAAAGCACAACCGCATTGGTGTGCTGCCAAGAATGCATCCTTACAAAAGGAAACACTGCAATGTTTTGACCTTTACAAGAATATTTTTAGGGGCCTCGCTGGCAATACAATCAAATGTTGTACAAAGTCACAGGGGAATTGGGGTGGACTGTGCATACAACATAAATTTAAAATGCTGATTAATGGAGCGACAGATTTAAAAAGTGTACAAAAGTCCAACAAAGAGGAAGAGGTCTGTTCAACATGAAGAGAAGTATCCTTTGTACACTTTAGGAGGGAGCTTTTGGGCACAATACACGGCATCCAAGCCAAGGAAGCTGCATAGCGGTTTATACACATTTTAGAGAATCAGAAATACACACCTTCCCCGGTGGGCGTTGTTTGGGCTGTAGAGGTGAAAGATCACGTCAAAAGGTCAGAGGTCGAGCTCTAGTTGCTCATGGGAAGAGCGTCACCAAGCCCAGAAACAGGGAGGAATGGACTGCAGAGAGAGAAAGACGAGAGGCGGAGGGAGGCCAGCGGTGAAAAAGAGAAACATTCTGTTGAAGAATGAAGGTTCAGTTTGGAAAACAGCAACATGGTGAGAATACCGTGCGAGTGTGTCAATGGGATTGTGTTTGCTGTGCGAGCAGAAAAAGCACAGCGTGAGGCATATAGTAGCTTCAGCCTTTGGTCACACCCCGTGTTTACTCAACGTTTGGCCTGCAAGCACTGGGAAGATGACCAGCTTGCAGCTCTCTCCACAGAACATTGACAGTCAGCATTAAGAGAAAAAGGGTTCAAGTGACAGTAACATTCAAGAAATAATTCGGGGTCTTAATTTTGCCTTCTTAGTTTTCTTCCAGCCGTTTTCCGCCATTGTCAGTCTCTGTCTACATCTGGCACGACGATCAGTCAGCGCTACTTTCTCAACTAAACTGCCCTTTCCTCCCCCCGCCCCTCCAATGTCTCTTTGTTACATCGGCGGTGCTGTGAGAGAGACATTGTTACAGCAGAGCCAAACAAGTGCAGACTCAGATCCTCTTATCTGTTAATACACCCTTCTCTGCACCCCCCCCCCTCCCAGTCCTGGTTTGAAAGGTGAATAAACACACTCATTGCCACCCACTTGCACCTGCAAGACCGGCTGGACGAGGTAAAGGGGGAGAGACCAAATGGGTTTCTCAATAGCTCGCCTGTCTGTAAAACATGCACAGACTCACTCTTCTGACAACCAGGAGGGAAATTCCACAGCAATTTGGGCAATAATCTGCAAGAACATCTCCGGCAGCAGGTGTTTGTGTGAACGACAGGTAGAGTCTTAAGCATTAGGTAGAATGAGTCCAAGTGACACAAAGGTGACAAAATAGTCAGTTTCACCTGCGATAGGCGGTCTCCTTTTCTTGTTTGCACAGAGAGACGTGGTGAAATCCATTTCAGACTATTACAACACACTTAAACTTGAACCGTTCAAATAAAGCCTGGAGAGACCAAATCTGTTCCTATACGTCTGCTAAATAGAATGACTAACACACTGTTAGTTACTATGTGAAACCCGGGGGAGTTTCTAGTATAGAACAAAAAAAGGGAGAAAAATGGGACGGCCTGATGAGAAAACGAGGAGTGGCGGATATTTATTTCACAAGACAAAGGAATGACTCCGAACCAAAACCAGGATTTGCATTTGAAATAAAAGCCGACAGACTGTATGAAATGATGTCACACACACATTACCCTTTGCATAGTGGCTGTGGCGCCTCTGAGCTCCAACCTTTCACCTGAAAATATCACACACTGTTGTCCTGTGCCACACATGCCTATATATGGTCAGAACCAGGACAGCGCCGATATTATCCACAAGAAAGGGGGACATGAGCACAGTAGGAGTTGCCGACAAATAAAGCAAGCCGAAGGACGGGCAGTGAAGAGTGTAATCTGGAGCGAGCGAGGGGGGGGGGGGGGGGGGTAGAGATAAGGAGAGGAATGCTGAATAAAAGATAAAAGCCAATCTTGCATTCCTGGTATTGTCTCTTGCCAATTCAGCACAGCAGCCCACCCACTGGTGTCCTTTTAAACAAATATAACAGCACACTGGCTGATAATCTTTTAGAGAGGAGTTTGCCGTACTGTCACATAATTATAATGCAACTCACTGGTGTCAAAAACCCAAAACTCGAGAAAGGAGATCTCTCTATAAGGAAACGGTGCCTTGCTGCTCATCTTATTTGATGGAGAAAATCATTATTTCTATCATGCTAACCACTACTGTATTAGTCCAATAAGCACAACTGTCAGTCATGCCGAATCAATTATAAACTGTGATTGACACTTATTGGCATGTGTTCCAGCAAATGTGATTCTATACACGTGCGTGTCAACCGCAGTCAAAGAAGGGAATCTGCAATAGTTTGTGCAGCCAAGATCATGACTGACGATGAGAAACATTAGGAGGGCAATCAGAATACTATTGGACACATTTTTAGTGTACGTTCGTCTGGGTTTGAAGGCGTGTGGGAGGGTCGAGTGAACGGCACGCCTTACACCCCCTGCGACTTCTCTTCTCCACCCATATTCCACTCTCGCAGCTGTTGCTTTTGGCCTTGAAAGTCACCAGTGAGTTTCGTTGAACAATGAAAACAATCACTGCTCTCCCATTGCAACTCCCCTCCCCTTACCCATCTGACCGACTTCCTGAGAAACAGGATGTTATGAATTCAACATCACAGATGGGTAAAAGGGACACAGCAGTTACTTAAGCTCATGGAACAAAAAAAAAACACAAAAAACACATTTTTTCCCATTAAAAAATCCACGAGAGCCTATAGGAAGTACTCTGGTAAACCACCTATTTGAGGCACAAAGTCTCTGAGGTGAGTGTTGATCACATGACCACTTCCCATTCGGGGGTTCTCCCATCAATCATGACACAATGTTTAATTTTCCTGAGCACATATTGGGAATAGTTAATGGTTCCAATGTATTCAGTCTGAATATTACTTGTTTTTCCCTACTCATCTGGCGTAGTCCAATAGGTTTATTAAAAAAAACAGGGGGATATCATCCCTGGCTTGTAGAAATTGAGACATTCAATCAGGAATATAACCTGCACAGTGGCTGTCCTATTTCTATCCCTAAAATGACTCGTCCAGGTAGACCACACCAACCTAAAGAACAAACCAAAAGCAGCTAAAACAAGGATTGGTAAGAAATTATTAATAGCACGAAGCATTCCAGTCATACACGCTGATCATGAGCCTTCATTTACCATATATGTGCATCAATGCACCTCAAAGTTACTATCAGCAGCGAAGCAAACATTTTTTCAAAAACGTTTGTCAGGGGAAGGAAACAAGTGTGCACCAAAAGACGTACGTTCTGCCGTCCCAAACACGACACCCAACTAAATATTCAAAACTTCCACAACGTACACACAGCTCTCAAACATCTGAGCCCTGACACGCTACAAGTCTTGTATTCCAAGCTGATTCAGCAGCCATCAGTCACCATGACTCACTCAACCCTGCCAGAACACATCTGTGGCTGCTCACACATGTCACCAACAGTACAACCATTGTCGCTGTAATGAAACTCTGGTTAATGAAATAAGCCCCACACCTGCCATCAACAGCAAAAAAAAGAAAAAAAGATTTGCCTTCAAAAAGCACACCTGTTTGTACATCTCTGGGTAACAGACAGTTCGGTCACGTGTCCTGGTTTAAACTGAGCGTGGCTTGTAATGGGATTGAAGCTTTAGCAGACTAATCCACTTACCTCTTAACGCATACACATGACGTTGTGGTGGACGCACACATGTAGACACACAAAGAAGTTAGGCCTTTTGTGGATTAACCTGCCCAGCTCAAGACAGCAATCACGGATGCAGTTGGCAGCGTGCATCAACAATCAAACGGTGACTTAGTAGTGAGAAAAGGCTGTCACAGGTGGTGTTATTAGTGGTGGCACCTGCAGCACATTAAACCACCTCCATTCCAGACACCACACAACCCAGCACAGTCCTAAAGCCAACCTGGCACTTACCTAAAACGCTAATGCATGCCTGCATGAAACCACTCCGTTCAAGGGAAAAGCACATCGACTTCACACTCAAGCTGACAGTTAGGTTATCCCCACCCTGGCATTTGCCTACAACAAGTTTACACAAGACCCACCCAACAGGTTCACGAGCAGACAAATTCCCAGCCCGTGAGACAGCCTGGAGGACCACTACCCTCTCACACGGACTGGAATACACAGAAAATGAATGGTCGAACAAGTTGAGGGGCTCAACCTGTTAAACCGTCTGCTGCCGACGTTAAAGGGCACGCGCCTAACGTTACTTCAGTCTCGTGAACCCGCCTGACCGTCACGTTGTCATGGCGATTTGTATTCGCCAACCGAGTAGAGGAACTCTTGTTCTGGGGCCGCCAATAGCTCACATTTCTCGGGTTTAACTAAGCGAACCCCCGCAGACAGCCGCCCGCTTGACTTGCTAGCGCAGCGTAGCATTCCGGGGCGACGGGCAGTTAGCCGCGTTGGCTAAAACATAAAAGACAAAAGTGGCCATGCGAACAAAGAGCAGCTGAGCGTTGGGTAATTCTGCGTTTTTCGGTAACCATTAACGCTTCCTCGCAGATAAATGACAACGATGGAGATCACATCAGCCCAATTGCCCAGAATGTTCGCTCAACACCCGCATGACCTGGTTTGGCTGTCTCGCTACGTTAGCATCACAATAACCCACATAACCCACTGCGAGCTGTGCCAACAGCCGGGCTAGCCTTAGCATAGCACAACAGATTAGCAGCAAGTTCGCGTGTGTTTGGCTGAGCGGCAATGCAAGAGCAGTTATACGTTAGATGTTGGTTTAGCCATTGGCTTTAGGAGCCTTTCCCCACAGTACGGCATAACAAGGTGCACGGTGAGACATAGAAAGCGGGTGGCGAAAATAACTTTAAACGTTAGCATTGTTAGCTAACATTAGCCTAGGGGAGTCGTGTTGCTGATTTGTCGATGGTGTGACCACTCCTTGCCAACGCTGCAGTGCACCCAGTAACTGAGGGGGGAAAACGCACGGCTGCTGCATTATTACACCTCTCGTAACATTTCTGAATCAAATTACCTTGCTCGATGAACGCCGGTCCCGACCCCTTCCAGACAATTCCGTTTATTTTGTGTTTTCGTCCCTCTTTTCCCCTCCTTCACCGGGTTCTGGGTCAAGCTCGTTAAAGACGAAGCGACATCACCGAGTTTTCAATCAAAGAGAGGGCGGGATCAACAAGCGGCCTTACCGTAAAGACGGCGCACTCGGAATTCCTTATCTCATACAGGTGTTAGTCATAAGTTTCAAGACGGGCGTTCAGTAGCTTATCTCGGAATGCAGATAAAACCACGGACTGACGGGGGTGGCCAAGCGCAAGATTAAAAAATAGGAGATTCCGCTGTATTAGGAGAATACATAGGTTACCTCCCACTGCCCCCTCTCTCCTCCCATTCATCTCCCCAGGTCGCTTCGCTTTGCCCAAAAAAAAACACACACACACACACACACCGGTCATTACATCGATTGCCCAAGAACAATGGCCTGAGAGGAAGCTGCATTTCTTGGGGAAGTACAACAGCATTCCACACCACCATGATAAAAAAACTATTCGGCACATAAAAGCACTTCCGGTGACCACCGCATGTGTTTGATCAGTGAATAGACGGATGGTTAAACTCCCTCTCATGTAACTTCTGCACAATAATTAATTAGCGATTTGAGTACCATGCAGTAGTGTTTGAGCAATCTTTTATTTTAACTCCTTTGTGTGAAACCAAAGCCAGAACAGGATCCCGATAAAAGACAGTGGGAAGGGTGGAAATAAGAACAATGCAAGGAATTTCCCTCAGTTTCCTTAAAAGGATGAGCTCTACAGCATGAATAACCCTTAATCACAATGCTCACCGGGAACACAAACAATGCTGCACCCTAGAGGTGATTTGCATGTACTGAAAGCGATATAAAAGATCTAGATTTATTAATCATTGCATATCCAGATTACAAAGCCACAAACAAAATCCACACCAAATTAATCATTGCAATCGGTCTAAAACTATATGAGAAGTACAGAAACAGCTACAACCGTGGAGCTTGTTTAATTTTTAGGTGAAACGCATAGTTACACAAATGAATGAAATGAGGATAAATGGCTCTCTCCTTAAAAGGCAACTTACAATACCTTAAGTCAAACATTTCCCATTCCTAATAAAAGGTTCTAATGATCTAACAAACGTTCAAAGGTGTTAAAAACATTAGCATTCTTGTAGCACAAAAGGTGGGGCAGCGCCAAAAGTGTTGTTGATGATTCTGTCCATGTAAGTATTCAAATTTTTATGTGTTAAGAGTTCACACGTGCAAGTAGTTTCCTGTAACCAAAGGAAAGATTCCAAGGATTACATGCGTTCATGCTGTCAAAGAAGTCCCAAATGTAAGCGGTTCTGAAAATGACTGATCCACACATATTGAGCAGCTGCATTTGCAGAGCTGGTCATGTTTTTTGAGTATGTATTTAATCAGAATGAAATCAAGGTACTGTATATATTCCTTCAAGGATGAATACGACATACATGTTCTCCTTTTAAGATTGTCAAAAAAAAAAAAAAGTTGAAGGCTTTTTAGTTTTCCGGGTTGTCTTTCTTCATTTAAAAAGTATCCTTCAACACTCCATGGATATCACTGAGAACCGGTCAAGAGATAAACCTTTGGTGGACTATTAGTTCATTAAGCACATTTGACCCATGACAGAGCTCCTGACAGCTACACAAACACACGTTGTTACGCATGTTACCCAAATACACACTGTGGCACACGAGCCTTGGCAAAGCTAACGCGCTGAAGAGAAAAGAACACAACCCAAGTTAAAACGTTGTATCTCTTTCCCTGGTCAGAACACCCCGTCCGGGTTGTGCGTGATCATGTGCCTGCGCAGGTTGCTGGGGTTGTTGAAGCTGGCGGTGCACTGATTGCAGGTGTACGGCTTCTCCCCGGAGTGAGTCCGCAGGTGGATCTTCAGGCTGCCGTTCTGCGTGAAGCGCTTCCCGCACTGCGCGCAGGCGTACGGCTTCTCCCCGGTGTGGATGCGCATGTGGATGCTCAGCGTGGTCTTGTTGACGAACGACTTGCCGCAGAACGAGCAGAGGACGGGCGGCTCCCCCGTGTGACTCGCCCTGTGCGCGATCAGGTCCTCGCGGCTGAGGAAGCGCTCGCCGCAGAAGCTGCAGTCCAGGGATTTGAGGGCGCCGTGGGAGAAGGCGTTCTGCTGCTGGTCAAACTGCCCGACGTGACTCGGGTGCCCCACTTGATCGTCGTCGTCGTCGTCGTCGTCGTCTTCTTCTTCTTCTACTACTTCCGTTTTCACTGCGGTTTTCATGGTGGTCAACGGCATCTGGGTGGACTCATTCGGCTCCAGTGGGCTGTCCCTGGTATGCGGCATCCCTCTCCTCGGGTCTCTGCCGGCGGCACCGGTTGCGAAGTCCAGGAGGCTGTCGTGGGGGACGTCGCGGTCCGGAGACAGAGAGGTGAAAGCCTGGAGTTCGGAGGCGCTGAAGAGGGAGTCGCTCTCGTCCTGGAGGAGCTCCTCCCCTCCTCCTCCGTGAACACTGAGGATTCTCAGCTCCTCGTTACCAGCTGTCACCCGGGGCTCACCGCCAAAGTCGTCATGGCCTGAAGAAAAGCAAACCACAAAATGACTTTATGAATCAGAGTTTGTGTATGGAGCTTTTAAACGGGGACATAAATGGACAGAATTTGCATCAATGTATGCTTTAGAACTCAATCGTCTCTGCTGCCATTGGCCTTTTGAATTAATCAATGTGATCTCTTTCTGGTGGGTTTGTGGTTACTGTAGACTTTATAACAAAGTGTCTTTCAGGGATAACAATGGCAAATGTAAATTTAAAGAGTCAACTTTCTCCTTCTGTTTCTTTCATCATTATGCATGTCACCTAAAATGCTAAACTAACAATGGATTTCTACAATGAACAATACTAAGTACGTGTTGCCATAGATACTAAAGGAGAGTGACACTCCTGCGCCTGTCGACTACTCACCCACATCTGGCCCACATCCTCCCATGTCGTCTTCATCTTTGATGAGGATGATATCTGGGCTCTCAACAACAGCACACTAACAGATACAAATATTTACGTGAGAGCAAAAGAAAAAAATTGATAAACGGAAGACTGGAAATAGTTGCAATGTATTTTACCTCCACTTGATTTTTGGAGGAGGCCGTATTGTTGTCTGATCGTAGAGAGATCGCATCAGTTTCCATATCAGCCTTTGGAGACAATGGTGGCTTAATGAAAACTAAAGGGGAAAAAAGACCAACATCAAGAAAAAGGGTACAAATTAATCTCTTAAACATGCTGCACATATGAGACTATGACTCATACCTCAAGCTGCAATTTACGGAAAGCATCAGCATTCAAATGAAATAGTTTTCCATTGATTAAATCAAAAAGAAACTAATGTACAGCCTGAAGAAATATGAGGAATGAGTTAAAAGTGGACAAATGTTTATCAAAATAGTGAAACATGTCCATCAAAGTTTTCTAGAGTCATAAGTGACATCATCATAGTCATTATAACAATTAGCTTTAACTTTAAATAAGTTTTAAACCTCTTTTACCCACATCTTATGTGAGATATATTAGGTGTGGGTGTGTGTGCACTCAAACGGCCGTTGTTGTTACGACCGGTTAGCTGCTGGGAATCCGTTTTAGGATTTTAGTTGAGTGCCCTGAGCCACCCGTCCTCTGTAAGCATCCTTAGAGTCACCACGGTGTACTTTTTATGTTTCGCATTCATTTTATTTAGGTATGAATTAACTTATTTTTCCATAATACACTTGTTCTATATAATTACTTAGTAATTTACAACAATTGGAATCTCTGAATCATTTGAATGTGGCTTATCAGCTGTTTCTGTGCCAGCGTTTTTTTCAGCTTTTTCTAAAAGAAAAAATGCATTTTCAGAACACAACATGTTTTATTTTAACTTTGTATAAGTATTTTTTTCTAGCATTTGATTAAACAAGAAAAAGTACATTTTTGAGAAAGAATGGTTGTTTGCAGTGTGAAGTTGAGATATTGAAGCAAGGAATTGTAAAAGCAGAACAGAAGGTGCTAAAACTGAATGAATAGTAAAAGTTGCCTTGTATTAAGGTTATTAGGTTGTTTTTTTTAGACAGTGAATGTAAGTGTGTAGGAGTTAATGATGGAAATAAAGATTGACGGATAGATGTGTGGATATATGTTATATCTTTAAATATAACAGCACTTAAAAAAAGGAAAATATTACCTCTTTTCTTGTATGATTTGATACCTGAAAATGAAAGAAGAAATCATCATCTTTATATTTACTTCACCACTTCAGGTCTTGGCAACAATGGGATCTGAAGCTACCAAAATAGTTTCTCAGACATAATAAGAAAAATGAATTTCTTCATAGTAAAGAATGTTTACTTGCTGATATAATGGGACTACAGATATTTTTTTCTTGCCTAAATGTATAGATCTCATTTTTAATATATTTACAACATATTCACCCTTAAAAAAATAAAACAAAATAAAGACATGATTTAATGTAAAAAAAAAAAAACTCCAACGAACCTTACATAACAATATTTCAGATTGGATAAATGCAATTTATATATTAAATACATAAAGTTTTGTGAATTCAAACAAAAGGAATGTCAACTGTGGTCTGATTGTGATATTAGTGCAGCGAGGCTTCAAATTTATTTACAGGTAATACTTATACATTATTTTGTTTAGGATAAAAAATTTGAAAGGGAGTTCACGGCTGTAATTCAGTATTTGAAAGTGTTTATGGGAAACAAATTCACTATCAATACCATCATGTATTTCCCTTTAGTTGTTGGCCTTGTAAATACCTTTGAGTGTGACACATACGTACCATGAAGTTGTTGAAGGTGTGTCCTGAAGCTCACCGTTCGGGAAAACACTCTGTAGTCGCAGAATGGACAATGATTGTGGGATCTATGGCTTTGATTGCTTTCCTGGCAGTAGCACGACACTACAAATTTCTCTGTCGAAGAACATTGCATAAAATGAGGACATGAAGATTTGAAGTGTTGTAAAAAACAGGAGCATACAGTATTTTCTCTTCAACCATGTTTAAGTACCTTTTTCTCCATCTTGAAAATAAGTAGCATCCCTTAGATGTTTCTGATGTAGATGTCCTGCAGAAGCCTCTACTTGCATGGTGCAAAAATTACACTTGGGACCAACAAATTGAAGAAGATTCTGTACATCATGGAACACTTGATGTGAATCTGAAAGAGAAAAAAAAAGAAAAGAAATGTTAAATAGGTAATATAAAAGAGGGTCTCAGCTTCCTTCTAGACAAAAATAATGAACAGAATATATGCCGGAGCTCAACATGTGAACTCTTTCGTTTACTACTAGTAATTGATAGGCCTATTGATCAGTGTATAGGGTTACCTCTGGGAAGGGGGGGGCATTACCAAAAAATAATGTCTGTGTGATCACTGTAGAATAACATTACATAACATCAGGTATAATGTTGAGTTGGGCATATTGTTTATTAACAACAATTATGTTATTGTGTATTAACATACACATGATGAAAATGAACATTTGCCTTGTTCACTTCTAATGATTTCCAGCAAAATCATTTACATCCTCACTGATGTGTTTTCTTACATGTGTTTAGACAGCGACCATGTGATGCACTACACACCCAGTAAAGGTTGTTATTCTTTAATTGCGTTATTTCTTGACATGTGACACACACTGTAACCTACAGGGACATCTAGTGGACACCGGCGTGGCAGCTTCAAAGATCCTGATAATTAATGGCAGTGATCAAATCATAGATGTGGCATATCTTTGTTTTTTATAGGAGAGCAAGACTGGAGTGGACAAACCATACAAACCCTATGACTATTTTAATTATATAGAAGGAGTGTATTATGATGGTTTTTGTTGCAAAACCAGCATATGCACACTTAAATTAAATTAATGAGAAACAGAAAGGCACACTGTGGTAACTCTAAGGATGCTTACAGAGAACCGGTGGCTCACAGGACTCAACTAAAGTCCTAAAACTAATTCACAGCAATGGCCGTTCTCAGAAAATGTGGCTCCGCCTGCTCAGCTCGGCAGATTCTTGTCGGGTGCCAAACGAATGTCGTTGTTTTGAACCAGACTGCCATCGAGGTGCCACTGAGGCGACGCCGAGGTGCCACAATCCTGGCGCCTGCCACAGACCCGCCATTGCGTGCCAGTGCCACAAGGAGGATCTCGGCCTTGCTGTCAACTTATGTGCTGTTTTTCGTCATTTTCTTGATCACAACAACCTACAAAGCATTTTAATTAGAAAACAAATCAGTAGGTTGGAACTTCAGTTGGAACAGGCGGCGCGTGGTTAGTCACGAGAGAGGTGTTGGGAAGTAGAAGTACTCGGTACCCTCTGTCCTAGCCCGCGGTTTGGGAGCACTTCCTCTGATCGGGGAGATGCGGCTCGCCGGCCGGTTGTTCCTGGTCTGCAGCCGCAGGGAGAAGAGCTCGCTCCTCATCCCCTTCATCCTCATCCTCAGGGCTTCGTTTTCCTTCAGGCTCTGCGTGAGATGCAGGCGCAGGGACGACGATCCCTCGGAGAACAGCTGAGTGATTTCCACCACCGCCGCTTTCACCAGCACGTCCATCACGGACATGAGCTGAGACTCCAGGTTCAGACCCCCGGCGGGCATGTCTGCAGACATCACGTCGCTGCAGCGGACAAATGTGTTGCGGGGAGAGGAAAAAGTGGAAGAAGAAGAAGAAAGGAAAAAAGGGGCTCGACACAGTCGTCGGGTTAGCAAACAAAAAGGGTCACCACGATGGCTTTTCCGGAAGCGTGACGCTGTTTACCGTAATCCTTCGAAAGCGGGGGCAGTTTCAGTTGCTGTGTTTGGGGGATGTTTTCTTGGTCTAATTGAGAGATGATGGAGTGAAAGTGCACGAGATGGCTTATTTTGCTCATCTTTAAACGTTTAGTCTTTCAGATCCTCCATTGAACAACATATAGCAACAGTAGCGAAAAGATTATACTTTTTATTTGCTCAAAATCACTATGGGTTTCCATCCATTATATTATATAACGGTTGTCATTTATTCACATTCATATTGTCTGAGCATCACATCAACACATTGATTTAAGCTTTCCAATTCACAAGTCCACCATTTTATTATTAGACTAAACATTTCTGCTTCGTGATCTCAAAGCAAACATGAAAAAACATAGCATAGTGCACTTTCAAAAAATACAGCTAATTAATATGACACTGTTAATAGTGAATCCACATCCATCTACGATTTGCTAACTGAATTACCACAACCGTCAACAACCCTTTTGGTCTTTTCAGTCTATCTGTTCGCAGTCAGTCTTTTGTCTCGATCAGCACTCCTCCACCTCACAGCCGCTTGGTGCCTTTGCTTGCTCGCCAGCACCTTCCCCGGTCTCTGCAACGTCTTCCCGTCTCTCCTCTTGGCTCCCCATCGCCCCGTTCTCGGTCGATTCATCTTTCTCCGGTGACGCCTCTCCCTTATCTTTCTCCCCTCCATCATCATCCTCTACGAGTTTGCTGTCTTTGTCCTTCCTCTCTCTCTCTATTTTAGAGAGGCTGTGGCAGAGGGACTGGACATACGTGAACACACACATGGGGTCCGGGTGTTTGCCCATCAACATCATGTCCTCCACCTCCAGCAGAGGACAGCAGTCAGCCAGGGACCTGATGGAGGGGGGCAGGGGGGGACAAAAGATTGACTTATATTCACATTGTAGGTTGGCATGTTGTCATACATTTGTGTGTTTAAAACTACTGGAATTGAATTTTATATATATATATATATATATATATATATATATATATATAGTATATACATATATATAATTCCAGTAGTTGAGCCACATTATCATTCATTTCGAGTTTTGCATTTTTGTAATTCTTGTGTGTACCGGATGACAACAAAGTATAAACATCATCCGTGTTATTGTATTGTTGTTGTGTAAATGTTCTTGTCGTTCAATAAAGATAAATGAAGCGGAGATTCTCCGTACTCTGCTGTTTGGAAGGCCAGAGTGAAGTTTTTCTCCCTCTCCTTGGGATTCAGGGAGCTGTAGTCGAAAGCCTCGGGGAAGAAACGATGGATGAGAGCACAGAACGCCAAGCCGTCGCACCAGGATGATGAGAAGTTTTCTATGTTGACCCCCTAAAAGGTCAAAGGAAAGAAAGATAAACAAACTGAGGCCCGCTCATGTTGTAACATAACGGACCCCAAAGTGGCGACAAATCCTGAAATTTGGTGATGCAGACAACGCGTTGAACTCACCTCGTAGTTGCGAGTCTTACTGTGACACCACTGAAGCATCTTCTGTTTGATGGAAGCTCCCGTCGCCGCAGCCGCAGATGACCTCTGAACTTTGAAGTTGCGGGGTGTTGGTGTCCTACAAATGTCACAATATCACACAATCTCTACTGAAACCCTCACATTTTATATTTGCTGTCACTGAGGTGCTAGAATACAATCGCTTACTCTGGTGCACCTTGCTGGAACTTGGCAATGATGTCGTTTTTAGCTGCCGCCCTGATGGAGCGGGCTGAGGGTCTTGGTCGGGAGAGAGAAGAGGAGGGAGGAGCGCTCTTTCTTTTGGGCTTCCCTTGCTTTTCTACCTCCTTTATCTTTGCTTTGTCTTTTGTTTCTACGTCCACCCCCTCAACCTTTTTTTCCTTCTCTGCGTTGTTTTCTGCCTCTTTACTCTTTACGTCTGTCTCTGCTTCTTTCGCCCTTTCTACCGTATTACTCTTCTTTTTCTCTTTGTTTTGGTTTATCATCTCCTCTCCAGCCTTGCTACTCTTGACCCCTTCCACCCGCTGACCTTTCTCCTCTTCCTTCCCCTCTCCCTCCACATCTTTGGCTCCACCTGTCAGTTCAGGATCTTTCACATCAACCTCAGTGGAGGCTTTGTCTTCAGAAGTTTCCGCCTCTTTAGCATCACCCTCGGCATGCTTTGATGGAGGAGTCTGTGGCGTTTCTTTATCTGCAGCACTGTCCTCCACTTCTCCTCCCTGCTCTAGTTCTGAAACCTCCTTCCCTTCCTCCCCCTCTTTCGTCAGCCCCGGACCCTCCCCTGTCTCCCCAGCTAGAGGCTCCCTCTCTGGGTCATTACTCTCCTCCAGCTCTGGCTCCTCAGTCTGAAGAACAAGAGGCATGCACGTTATAGTTATAAATACTTCTGCAGATACCATCTGAGAGGTTACAATGCATGTTGTGCATAAACACACATTTCTGGAGCTGTGTACACAAATCTTTACGTCTACTTTTAATCTGCACATCAGTTGACCAACATTGACGTTTTGACATTTTTTTTACAATGTGACTCAAGCTCCACACCAGGTTACATCTCTCTAACAACAATCTCTGTTATATCTCTGAGCAACTTAACTCTTTTAAAGAAAGTCATGATCATGAAATATGTGAAAGTAATTTTTTTTTAAGACACTTGGAAATATTTGGCAATGCTCTTCAAAACTTGATTATTGCAGGGGATGCGAAGAATACAGCTGTAAACAAAATCCTCCGATTTCTCTTTTGATTGTGTATGAATATTGCCGCTCGGTATATCCAATGGGGTCGTTCTCCCTTTGCCAAGTTGTTGGTCCAATTGCAGACCAAAACACATTCGTCGGGATCATTCATTTGATATAAGATGTCCACACTTTCCTCCGGGGTCCACAGGGTCGAGCTCGAAAGCCTGATGTAACATGAGACCCAAAGCTCCACTCTGGGACTTGTTGAGTATGTCACTTATTTGTACACAGCTGAGAGGTTGAACCCGTAGAGGGAAAATGTTCCTTTTGTAGTTTTTAGAACTTCTTCCACACCTAAAATACAGGTGAACTTCATTCCAAGGAAGACTTTTAAAATCAACAACTATTTAATGACTTGATTCCTCTGACATGAGTGCTGTTCATCAATTTGAGGAACAAAATGTGCCATTAGTCCCTTTGAGCGTCACACATTCTGTTCAGAATTTTCTGATTTAGTGATAGATGTAATGATTGGGGAATGCAGAATAATCTGGTTAAAATGCGAGAGCAGTCCCAGCAGGTCAGATCTTGGACCGGTGACTCATCAGAGGGAACCGGAAACTCCACGGTGTGCGTTTGTGTGCGCATTGCTTTGCATAACTTGTGCGGCTCTGTTTGTGTTATACTCTGCAGCCAGGAGTAACAACAGGTGTAGCACAGCAACGTTCAGCCAACTACACTTCGACTGGCCGAACACAACACCTGCCATGGCCACAAATAAAGCCACTGCATTTTCCTGGCACGGATAGTGACGCTGGTCATGCTTGCAAATGTGAATACTTAAAAAAATGCAAAAACACACAGACCTGGTTGTTGTTGTTTGTGTCAATCAGGCCAGTGGTCTCTGTAGACTCAGATGTCTTCTCGCTGGGCAATTCTGCTTGATCCATGATCAAAGGTCCAACCAGACTCCTTAAACACTTCTGTCCTCCCCAAAAAGTTCTGTCAAAAGTAAATCCTCTTCGCAAGAAACCTCCTCAGTCTTCCTACTACTCTACTCTGCTCCCCTGTCCCTGTCTCCCCCTCTCTATCAGCACTGCTCCTGTGTGTGCGATATGTTTGTGACATCTGTGTGTGTGTATGTTGGTTTGTGGATACCCGCCTTCACCCCCCTTTCACCAGACACCCCCACCCTCTGCTTTGTGAAGATGCCTATGCTTCTTTATCTGACCTTTCGAGCAACACAAGGTCCTGAAATAGAGTCATGGTGACATAGGCGCAGTCCAGCAGGCCGGGCAGCTGCGTCTGCTGTGGAAACCGTGACTGTACACACACATTTAATGCAGCCGGGGGACGTGCGTTCCTTTTCATCCTTTATATATTTGTTTTTTTGTTAGTGGATAACGGAGCAGTTTGACTACGCGTTAACGTCTTGCAACCCTAGTTCATGATTTGGAATATATACATAAACCAGAAACAGTTTAACAAGACATGTCCAACTTTTCCACTTCCAGTCTGGGAAGTTAGATTAATTTAACGCAACAGCTTACAAATTATCCATGTCTTGGGGGGCTATAAATATATCAATGCCTTGTGTATTGGTGCCACTGGCTTGTACTCATGGCCCAATCACTGAAGTACAAACATGTAAAAATAAAGTTCATACAATTGAGAAAAACAGCATGTTGTGGTTTACATTTAAACTGTCAATGGATGATTAAACCCATTGGTTTGGACATGTGTCCAAAGCTGGAGTTCAATCTGCTGCATGGTAAATTAAGGGCTTGTGAACCAATGGTCTTTACTTTGAGTGAAGAGCCTCAAGCCCTTTATGTTGTCCTCACTTATTTGTACGTGCACGACACAGGCTGCCTCTGTAACATGTGAACGGTTTACTTTGAAACTAGCACCTTCCAGAGAAGTAAATTAAACTTTTGTAGGCAGGTCAAACAAGGGCAAAAATAAAACTGGCTCAATCATAGAAGTTTATGTGCATCTACGCAAGTTTTAGTATTTTAACCCAATTTAGGCATACATCAGTGTTTCTTTCCCCCTCCCCCCAGCCTTCTCTGCTCATAGAATCTACCATCTCAAACACAGGATTAATGCTTTCCTGTTAAACATTAAGTACTGACTGTGCAAAAACAGTCAAGTCATCTGGTACAAGACTTGACATGTCTTAAGACCTTTAAGGTTAAGACAGTTTCCAACCTTTGACCGGGTTCCAAAAGAGCAACACAAGACAGCATATCGGACAACATTTTTTAATTTGTCAGAAAGCTTGGTTCACGTAGTTATCCACACTCAGTATGTGACCTGAAAGTTGGACAAGAGTTTGCAACATTAGTACTTGTTAAACCAGAAAGTAAAACAAATTCACCTAGTCAAAATACCTTAACTTGGTTGCGCCCACCAGCCGGCTGCCTGAAGCCTCCGTGGGAAGAAGCAGGTCCAGCCTTTCCGCCAACTGGTCTGTAACCAGCCATCAGAGGATTGGGACCCTTGATTCTCTGAGGGGATTGAAAGCCAGCAACGGGCGCCACCGGCTGCTCACGACCGGGTCGCTCATACCGGACGTCTTCCCAATAGTCGCTCCCGTGATCGTAGTTGCTGCTGGTGTGGATGAATGTGCCTGGAGGATACTGGCCGGTCAGGAACATGTAGTCGTAAGGGAAAGGTAAAAAGTCAACTCCATAACCGGGGTTGGGGACTGGCTGAGGTGGTCCAGCAAAACCTTGTCCAGCAGATTCTTGAGCAATGAAGGGGGGAGGAGGAGGCTGAGGCTGACCGCCTTGTTGCTCGGTCTCCCTCTCGTTGTTACCATAGTCAAAGGTTCTATCGAACTGGGAAAGCTCTCCCGCCTTGTACTGTGGTTCAATTGGACTCACTGCCTCAGGAAAACTGGGTGCAACATCACGGATGCCAGAAGACATTCCCTCACCTCCAGAGGGAGGATTGGGAGGAGCAGAGGGGATGTCTGAGAACAGGAACGTAGACGCATATAAGACTTAATGTTAAAGACACAGGGAAAGCTAAGACCGTATCAGATCTTACTTTGAGGACCAGGTTGAAAAGCAGCTCCTCGTTGTGCAGAGATGGCAGGGATTTTCCTCACTGAAGTGTCCCTGAAGCCAGAAGAGATGGGCCCAGAAGAAGAACTGAGGCCAACAGATGGTGCCGGTCCCCTTTGAGCAGTAGGCTGAGAGATGCCGGGCCCCACATGTGGTGCTGCTGGATTGTGTCGTATGATGGCCGCTTTAGCAGGAGCTTTGAGAGGCCAGACTACAGACTGACCTCCCTGGTCTGCATGTACAGCTGAAGCAGCACTTGAATAATGGCTGCCATGGGAAGCACTGGGATTTGAGCCTGAATACAAGAACACACTATTGAAGTCACAAGTGAATTAAACTGAAATGAGTATCACTGGAGGTGATGATGCTTTACCTTGGTTATAAGAGAAGCAGCAAATGTCCACAATCAGCAGCACAAAGATAGAAACCCTGAAAACCGCACAAACAAATAATATAACCATCCAAAAAGTTCCTCAGTAACAAAGACACTTGAGGCACCCCAGCTACTTACCCCACAACACCGCGAGAAGTCAACATGTTGATGGACATTGCATGACAAGCAGTCCAATGTGGAGGGTTATAAGCGTTACCTGATATCCCAACCGACCAATCAGAGCTCAAGGAGTTAACAACTGACAGCTGCTGCTAATGACACTCAGTAGATGGATTCAACTTTAGCAATTACTAACCCTGGAGGCCATATTGACTTCTCAAAAAAAGAACTGGTGTGGGGGGCACATGCGCATGATCCCTTTAAGTATTGACAGTGTGATGTAAGGAAACATGACACATTAGACCCTTTGTTTTTGTTGTTACATGATTGACATCTGGGAATGGTGTATTCTGTTCACATAACTTTTTAAAACAGTCTTTTACAACAACTGCTTGTTCCCGACTGACCAGCAGATGGAGCCAGTCACTTTACATCCTTCCAGGGCTTTAAGGATCCCAATCCTGTGACTGCGGGTTATGGAGAGCCTGTTCTCACTCCCTGCAACCTAAAAACACAGACCTTCCGTGAACATTGCAGCTGTCTACATTTTTGCATTTTGAGTGTCTCTATGTTTTTTTTACATATTATATATCTATATATTCTACAATATCGTATTGATTTTGAGGTTGCACAGCTGCAGCTTTTTAAAACATTCAGATGTATTGTGAAAAACACGAATGATTTGTCTTGGATTTTTTTATTCACGCTGGGTATGTAAAATACATTATACGAACATTCAAATGTAGACATATGATTCAGTTATAATTGTTTAATTTGTTAAATTTAATTTTGTTCTCCGTAGCTGATGGAATAAAAGGGTATTCAGAGGAAGCATTCAGTGAGGAAATGCAATACAAGCAGCCTCAGATTCTTTTACCCAAACTGCCATACTATTTATTATGTGCAGTATGAGAGCTTGGCTAGCCTTTAAATGAACTTTAGCTGAATTGTGTTTGCTCTCACTGTTTATATTTATGTGGAGGTCATTTCTTTGGCTTGTAAAGCAGCAGTTTAATAAACTGGGGTTCTGGAAAAGAATTGCAGGCCATGCTGGATACGTTTGAAAAGCCGCTTCTTACATTTCTCACTTGCTAAATTACCAACTTAACTGTTCATCAATTTCAAAGACACAGTTTCAAGTACTTGGGAATGAGACAATTTAAATGAAACTGAAAGAAACATAAAACTGAGTTGAAATAATAATAAAAAAAGTATCTATGTCTAAATCTTAAAGCAACACAAGTTTATACCTCATCCTCCACTCAGAATGATAACAAAGTGACTCTTGTAGACAATGGTTTAGCAGTCTTCTGGGGATGAATGGTGTTTCTTTTTGAGTTTTAAAACATCAAGAAGGTTGTCATTCCAGATGTGCCTCAGACCTTGTCAGCGTTCTCTGTAGTCTGACAGCGGATCTAACTGGTACTTTCTATCAAACTGGCCCAAGCAACGTCACTTACTCAGCTCAAACAGTTTTACAAACAAATGCAAAATTATATTCAGAGAAAATTAGGAAACCAGGGTGATGAAAAGTATGATTTCTTCTACAAAAAATATTGTACTGTAAACCATTTTGTCAATATCAATTTATGTCAAAGTTCAAGTTTAGTTAGAGACAACATTTGAATATACTGTGTTCAATGTATCGTCACTGTAATATCTAAAGTTCATCTTAAACCAACTCTTTAACAGACAATGCTGCACTAAAATTGACGACTTAAGGTTTATGTAAAATATGCTGTAATCCAATGGGAACTCCTGACAGATGTTTTAACAATCAGGTATCTTGAATTACTGCTGTGTTTATGACCGATTGATTTAAAAATTGTATCCATGTTCAGACATAAATCTGCTCATAACTAACTTATTATCTTCTCAGGAAATAATTGATAAGACATGAAGAAAGACTTTCCTCTGGCGAAGCCGGTCGCATGCTGGTCAGCCACAAGTTACAACAGCTTCCTCTCTTAAATCCTGTCAAACAGGATACTATTTTTGCACATTTCAGCAAAATCCTTCTATGGTTAAAAACAGAAGCTGTATGGTCTTTAAGTCACAATCTTTTGGTTTTCCTATGTTTGAGTTCATGCAGACGTCCAGCTTATTCTGGAAGATGTTTTGAGCTCATGGCTGTCTAACGGAATTTAGAGATGTTTCAACCAAGTACTTTTAATGTGTGATGCGAGATCCATTCTTTTTAGATGCAAACATGCATTTAACGGTGAAGAAGAGGATCATGTCAACCCATAAATATGCTACACAGTTTACGACATGAGCCATTAAGCAGAATTTTAGATAAGATTTAATCTTGCACGTCACCCAGTTTTGGAAAAATACAACTGCATATTTGACAAATAAATTGAATCCTATTCTCAGGGTGCACAGGGACACGTGTAATGGATAGTTTATATTTGATTTCAATGTAAGACCCATCTTTTCATTGAATATTCACACAACACAGTGTATGTGGGCAGTTTGAGAAGGATCTTTATAGTTTTAATCTAGAGCCTTTTCCTAGGATATTTCAATCCAGGCTTTAGAGAGTTGAAGTAACAGACTCGTGCCACCTGGCAGCTGTGATGCAAAGAGCTGCATGTGATCTACATTCTCTAAAGTTGATTATTCACACCAATTACGTCTTTGACATTACAATCTGTAGTCATCCTCTGTCCTCAGATTAGGCTTGAATGGCGTACTAATTTCTCAGCAGGGGTAACAAGGAATCATTTACCAAACAGGTCTCATGTCACTGTTTTTCCTAGAAAATACTTTCCAAATATTTATTTTACTGAAGGTTATTTGCACAGCCAGAAAATACCAGGTACCAGGGCTATTCTGTTTAAAACAGGCTGTGACAGACACTAATAATATTAAGAGCTACCATATAGAATGGTATTAAATATAATGATTCCAGCAAAAAAAGAAAGTCTTAGACAGAATTATATCACAATTTGAGGAAGTTGGTTATCCTGCACAATGCACAACTTCTGTAATCCAAGATATTTCGCAACCGTAGCAGAGGAACTAGAAAGTCTAGTTTTTTTATTTTGAATTGTGAATGACCTGGATGACAAAAAGCCTGTATGTTTCACTCCAGCACTGGCTTAGAAGCAATGCATCTCATTGACCTCCTCCCAAACAACTTTTAAGGACCAATTTGAAACAGTCAGCCACCATCACAGGGTTCCAAAAGATCAACTCAAGACAGCGCATTTGTCGTCATTGTTTTATTTTTAGAATCAGAAATATTTGTTCAGCTTTACCCCCACTTTGGTAACCTGAAAGTTGGACAAAGAACCAAAGCACTAGTTAGACATCCACGACATAAGCACCATTTAAAAAAAATGATTAAACAAATGACTCAGATCACAACTGACCAATCAGCGGTCAAGGAGTTAACAACTGGCAGCTGCTGCTAATGACGCTCAATAAATGGATTCAAACTCAACAATTACTAACCTACCATCTTGGATCCATCTCTTGAGCGTCATTAGCAGCAGCTGTCAGTTGTTAACTCTTTGAGCTCTGATTGGTCGGTTGGGATCTCAGGTAACTCTTATAACCCTCCACATTGGACTGCTTGTCATGCAATGTCCATCAACATGTTGACTTCTCGTGGTGTTGTGGGGTAAGTAGCTGGGGTGCTTCAAGTTTCTTCGTTACAGAGAAATATAATAAATGGTTGTATTATTTGTTGTTTTCAGGGTTTCTATCTTTGTGCTGCTGATTGTGGACATTTGCTGCTTCTCTTATAACCAAGGTAAAGCATCATCCACTCCAGTGAGACTCATTTCAGTTTAATTCACTTGTGACTTCAATAGTGTGTTCTTGTATTCAGGCTCAAATCCCAGCGCTTCCCATGGCAGCCATTATTCAAGTGCTGCTTCTGCTGTACATGCAGACCAGGGAGGTCAGTCTGTAGTCTGGCCCCCCAAGGTTCCCAAAGGTGTCATCATGCAACATAATCCATCTGAACCACATGTGGGGCCCGGCATCTCTAAGCCTACTGCTCAAAGGGGACCGGCACCATCTGTTGGCCTCAGTTCTTCTTCTGGGCCCATCTCTTCTGGCTTCAGGGACACTTCAGTGAGGAAAATCCCTGCCATCTCTGCACAACCAGGAGCTGCTTTTCAACCTGGTCCTCAAAGTAAGATCTGACACAGTCTTAGCTTTCCCTGTGTCTTTAACATTAAGTCTTATATGCGTCTACGTTCCTGTTCTCAGACATCCCCTCTGCTCCTCCCAATCCTCCCTCTGGAGGTGAGGGAATGTCTTCTGGCATCCGTGACGTTGCACCCAGTTTTCCTGAGGCAGTGAGTCCAATTGAACCACAGTACAAGGCGGGAGAGCTTTCCCAGTTCGATAGAACCTTTGACTATGGTAACAACGAGAGGGAGACCGAGCAACAAGGCGGTCAGCCTCAGCCTCCTCCTCCCCCCTTCATTGCTCAAGAATCTGCTGGACAAGGTTTTGCTGGACCACCTCAGCCAGTCCCCAACCCCGGTTATGGAGTTGACTTTTTACCTTTCCCTTACGACTACATGTTCCTCACTGGCCAGTATCCTCCAGGCACATTCATCCACACCAGCAGCAGCTACGATCACGGGAGGGACTTCTGGGAAGACGTTCGGTATGAGCGACCCGGTCGTGAGCAGCCGGTGGCGCCTGTTGCTGGCTTTCAATCCCCTCAGAGAATCAAGGGTCCCAATCCTCTGATGGCTGGTTACAGACCAGTTGGTGGAAAGGTTGGACCTGCTTCTTCCCACGGAGGCTTCAGGCAGCCGGCTGGTGGGCGCAACCAAGTTAAGGTAGTTTATTTTTCATTTTCAGGATTTTATTTGCTGATGATGCCACTAACTGAACTGGCACTGATTTTTTCCTCTCCTTTCAGGGTGCCTACTAGGTGGGGATCCCTACAGTGTACAAGGCCTTTTGAATGCAATAAAAGTTTTAATAAGCTCTCACCACCTGTCTGCTTTTCTTTTCTTGATCAATTTTTACTCCAAATGAGGCACAACTAAATCTAGGAAACTGCTTTATTTTGAGAAAAATAATTTGCATAGACTTGGACCAATTAGTAAAAGAGCATGTACCGGAACATGGTGCCAGCTGTAGCTTTGCAGTCATACATTTCTATAACCTGCGGCCAGTTTGTGCTGATTGGCAATTAAAACGATGAGCGCACTTTAAGTGGCTGGAGTAAAGTTAATACTATTTCTCCTGCATTGGTCAATCATAGTTCTTTTAATGGCATAATGTAAATTGCCATGCATAACACTTAACTGTCAAATGGCAGTAAATGTACTTTAAACATTTATGCCAAGTTTCCCTTTTTGTATGTTTTACATAACTTGGTCTTCAATCAATGGCTCTGCCACAAAGGCATTAGTCAAAGTGAATATTACTTGTGACGCTGCATAGGAAACTAAGAGGCACTTGGACCTGTAGAGCAAGGAACAGTACTGCTTTGCTCTCTGTACTCCATCCTCAGTCACCGCAGCGGCTGCTGCCGGACGGTATGGGACAATCTGTCTTGTGGACTATCATTGTGGGAGGGCATGACGTCACGTAAGTCAGAAGTCTATAGAATGGAAATATATCGGAGGCTCTTCATGAAGTTGTGTACATGCAAATCTTTTACTACAGCTGATTGTAGGACTGTTGATGTGGATGCAGCTCAGTGAGCAATATGACCACACACTGCAATGAATATGTTCTGCGGTCTTTAAAGTCTAAAAAACATTGGATTGTGCTTCAATTTAATTTCCCATTCACACACTTTGAATCAAGACGCACCATGCATTAGGCCCTGGGTCACCCTTTAATTGAGCTGTGACTGAATCATGTGTAGTGTCCCTGTTTGTACTCACAAGGAGGTGTTTGTTCAGTGTAAAGCATTAGTTCCCTTTTTTCTTTGGACTGCTTCATCCAAAACAATCATCTCTTTGTGACTCTTGCTTTGGTTGTATTTTTAAATTGAGCTGCTCAGTCAGTGATTTTCTCTTCTGAAATCATTCATTTTGATTTGTTTTTAGAGGCCTGAAGAAGTAAAACAAAATAGTTCACTTTAAGGAAAGATTCATAGGACTAACAGCAAAGTTACCCTTTCTGTTGGATTCCATAGATATTAAAACATTTCAAGCACCTGTTTTAGTAACGAAAACCTACTTGACAACTTGAGCTAAAACAAATGTGAGTGCTTCGTCCTCCTCAGAGCGAACACCTCCTCGGGCTTTGCAGCAGGCATCTGCAGACATTTGTGGGGGCAAGTGCTCAAACCAAAATAAAAGAGCACCCATTGCCCAAATTCATGAAATTAAAAATATTAAACACAGTAGCGCCTGTGATATTTTCAAATGATATATTAATGTCACAAACTAACTCAATGTATCTAATTAAATGAAAACGGACAAAAAAAAGGCCATATTATACTTAAGCGGTATTCGGTACTGGAGGAGAAGCAGTACAATCGTTACTTTTTTCTTTCTGACAGAGTTGAAGCATAAGCAGAATTACACACAATAATATACCACAATATACCTCACCAGTCTGTCATATAGCTCAACTTTCATTTCAATAATTAAAATAAACAAAACTAGTGAACTATTTTATCAAATGAAGGAAAATTCCCTGTCTGCCTGTATCTCTCCCTCTTTATTGATTGTGACAAACGTCAGTAAACAATAAACAAACAACAAATTTGAAATCACAGATTTTGTTATTCTTCAGGAAACGTCGGACCAGTTGTGACGTAATGTTTTCAGTGGCGCTAATGTGGTTAATTTATCACCAAACAACGTCATAACCTGTTTGTCCGATACTGCAGCCGTTTGGCGCTCAGCGCGAGCACCAAGCGCAGGAGCAGGGAGGGGCGGGGCTTGTGAGCATGTCGTGGCAACATGCTCACAAGAACTAAAAAAGAAATGCCCCGTCACTGATCAAACCACATTTGGGGGGGGGGGAATTGATGACAGGGAGAGTAATTCTTATTCCTAAATATAGATCAATGAAGAAAAGATAGTGCTCCAGCAGAAGGGGCACTTTTCTCATCCAGGGCAAAAGGGCAGGTGCTTGAGCACCACTAGGGGGTCTACCTGTGCACGTACCTGCTCTGCAAGCCTGCACTGCCAGCGGCTTACCTCTGTGTTGGTTTCAGGCGCTTCCTCCACGCTTTTGTAAAGTGGGAAACCCTGAAATGTCTGAGCAATATATCGAACGGACATTTGGCCTCTTGTCCGACAGAAGTTCGTTCTGACGGTGAGTAAAGATACTGAGTCTGGACACGTGTGTTTTGTTGGTGTCAAGTCCTGCTTTGGTGAGTTTTTTTTCATGCTCACAATTTTCAGTTTAGTGATACAAGTAACTTGAACACACTGATTAAATGGCCAGAACATTTCACCTTTTGGTCATGCTTCTGAGCATTTCAGTATTTATTGTTTATCGAAACATTAACGCATATATTTCCCAGAATGGTTTTCATATCAATCAATCGATAAGGTTTAGACATTAGCTGCTTTGCCAGTTGCAAGCTACTAGGTGTTGAAGAGACAACATAATCAAATAATTTCAACAATTGAGAAGTTCAATTGCCTACATTTTTTCACATTTATCACCCAAAACATCCACAATTTAGTTTTCTCCATCTTGCGTTACTTTTTTTGGGTAATTTGTATTTCCCATTACAATGATTTCTGTATTAGTAACTTGTAAATGTTTTTTCCCCATGTGATGGTGGGATTATTCAGCGTAACATTCGAGGAGAGGACGTTGCAAACGGGGCCTGTTGTCCATCGATGCATCTTTTGTCGTAGATTACAACAGAGGAGCAGGATGCTTTTGCTCTGCAGGGGTAACGAAGGTCTGCCTTTAGGAACGCAGCGTGCACGTTGTTTACTGAAAAGAGGAACCAAGAAAGCTGCTTGCTTAGCCGCAGCATCCGCAGCCGCATTCACTGTTGAGGGGAGCAGCCGTAGTATCAGAAACGTGAGTGCCGGAATCAGGAATCGGGAAACTTTTATTGCCACAATATGTCACACATACATGGAATTTGACTCGGCGGTTGGTGCATGAAAGCAGAGAGTACGACAATGGACAACAGACAACATAGTACATGAGTAAGATCAAAATATAATGCTATGGGTTAGTAATCTAAAGCTATGGATTAGTTAAGTTAAAAATAGAAATAATAATACAAACTAAATAAAAAATAAAGTGCTCCAGCCTACAGAAAGTGACAAGTGAAAGTGTATGTACATGTAGAGAGTGAGTCAGCTAGTCGGTCAGCTGCCTCAGTAAGAACATCCTCTGCTGAGCCTTCTTGGTGATGGAGCTGATGTTCAGCTCCCACTTGAGGTCCTGGGTGATGATGGAGCCCAGAAAACAGAAAGAAGTCCACAGTGGTGACGGGGGAGTCACACAGAGTGGGGCGTGAAGGTGGGACAGTGGTGAGAAATGTGCTCGCCAGAATGTCAAGCCAGTCAGAAAAAAGGCTAAATCTGGTGTCTAGTTCTGCTTTTCCAAACTGTGCGTTGGAAAATGGAGTTGAGTGATACAAGTAACATAAAAAAATAACATACTGATAAATTGCTACACTTGTTGCTTTGTGGTTCACCGTCACTTGTTGGAGATTTCGTGAAAAGTGTTTTCATGTCTTACTGTTTTCCCAAACGAGAAAAACTGTTGACAGAAGCTGAAAGTTACATTTAAACTTCACAGTAATGGGTTCAGGTGAAACCCGATGGACTGCTGGTGGAGTTTGCGTGCATGCTGCCTGTCTTCTCAGTTCTTCAATCTTCTCTTGAGGTCCAAAGATTTGCAGGTTAGGTTAAATGTTGAATCCAAATGGTTCAGTCTCAGCTGGAATACAATGAGATGATGACAGATGGAGGTATGTAATGCATAATATATTAAATGTTTAGGACTGTTTTGGTGAAAATGTCTTTCACCACACTGCTATTTTTACAAAGGAGAAGTATTGATCGGGATGGAGATTAAGAGCCTCGTAGGTTTCCTCATTTGTGTCCTCATTTTCTAACGAGATGACCATAAGCTGTCCTTGAATTTGCTGATGTTGCCACTTTTTGTGCACTTCTGGTTATATAAAGGCCAGAAGTACTGCAAAGTTGTATCCCGATTTCCACTTGGTTAATACTGATACCATGTTATATTTCAGATACATGGCTAACATTTGCCTGTACTCTAACATACAAATTGAATACAAACTGACATCAAACTGTCCTTCTTTATCACCAGATCTTAAAGGCACATCTAACATCTAATTTTATTAAAAGAGTCATGCAAAAAGTTTATTTTCATACAGTAAACATTTCTTTAAGACCAGGCCAAAGTGCTTACACGGGCTTATTTGATGAAATTGCACTTTCTTGTTTCTCCTGGGTTTGTATCCTTATGGTTGAAATGCACTTATTGTAAGTCGCTTTGGATTAAAGCGTCAGCTAAATGACATGTAATGTAAAGTTTAACACAGAGCATTCAACTGTCGATACGTTTGCATAAGGGGGGGCGGAGGGTGACACTGGCCCGTTTGTTTTAGGAAGTGGGTAAAAGCTTTGCGTGTATAAAAATATTTCTGTCTTGTGATGAGGTGACAACACTGGCATCACATATCCTTGGTATGAGTGGTGCAACAAGACTTCCAATATGGATCAACTTGTTTTTCAGATATCAGGGATGCCTCCCTGGACCCTCCTTGGAAAAGCAGCATCAAAGGAGCAGGCCACGTTGTGTTAAGTGTTCGGGCCTAACGAAGATCATGTAAACTTGATTGCATTGCATCTTGTTTTCTCTGCTGAAAGGCATAGTTAGATGTGCCTACCCTAGAGGCATTATGTTTTCTCTACCGTCACGACTTTCAAGAAGTCCCCTCTGACCCCTTTTGTAGAAATGTTTGCATCGAAGGAAAGGTCAAACACTGAAATCCATCATCATGATTAACAGAATGATAAACGGTACTAGTCCCTGGCTGTCTGCCTTGGTATGTGATCACTTTGACAAGGAAACACCACAGTGGACTTTACATGTGAGGCTTGATAACGCTGTTATGATTGGATGCCTTTAATGATTCGTTCTGTTGGTCCTCTGATATCATTGTCATGTTGTTTGTTGTTGACATTACCAATAACTGTGTTCTAACAGTGGAATTTTCACTGTCAATGTCTACCGGTAGTTAAATTCTAAAATGGTCCTGTGATCAGCATTTGAATGCAATAGAAACTTCCCTATGGGGATGAATGGTACATTGCTAGAGAAGTGTCTCTTGAATTTGTCATTTATTCACATATTGTTTTCACTTCCATATGTCAAACAGCTCATACGCCTTTATTTTAATCCATGCAGGTGGATGCAGTGGTTTTGTGCAGCTGTGCATCTCAACTCTTTTGTTGAACTCTATTTTCTCATGTATGTCAATCAGTTTATGCAAAAAAAAAGGGGAACGCAACAAATGTGTCCGTTTGAACAGTGAAGTTCATGAGGACACATGAGTTCCATTCAGTGGCAGCTTCACTGCTGTCTGGCTCAGCGGGGATGCAGGAGTGTTTATTTTCAGCATACATCAGCACTGCAAGAAGAGAGATTTAAGAAGGAGAAAAAAAATTGGTCTTGCAGCGGGTGGGGTGGGGTGGGGTGAGGGGGGGGATCTGGTGAGAGGGAGGAAGGACGAGCGTTCCTATAAAAAGAGCAGAGAAGTGTGGTTTGAGGGAACATCTGGAGAAACCTGCAGAGGCTGAACCGTGAGTACGAGAGAGTAAACCATTTAACAACTGTGCATTCATTTTTGTTAAAGGAGCTTAGTCTCTTAACAATTCATGTTTGCACTCTTGAATTGATTAGTGAAGTGGAGTGGTCATAACTCAGTGGGTGCCATGACATGCAGGCCATGTTCCTCCCCATGAAAGTAAATGTAAAGGTGCAACACAAACTTGTGTTAAATTTCTCGCTATTTATTTCCATTTTTCTTTCTCCACAGGTGCAGTGACGGGAGACATCCGTAGGTGTCCATGCTGGTGAAAGTTGTTTGTGAATTCCCTGCCTGCGTGTGAGCGTGCAGAAGAACCATGCCAGGTCTCTGTGAGACGCTGTCGCTGCGACGCGCCCTCACCTTTACCACGGGTCTGGTAGAATGTCTCTGTTTCGCTGGAGCCATGTTCGGGTGGGCTTCCCTCGTTTTCATCCTGAAGTCGGACGGCTACTTCAGCTCCGGATGCGTCAACGCCACAGAATCCAATGCAACGCAGGTCCTGGGTCAGTTTGAAGTCCTCATCCCCACTGCTTTCAATTATTTGTTCAAATTGTTTTTAAGATGTATCTTGTTCGATAGCACAGGAGAGCAGGAGAAGGGGCATCCCATCACCTGGATTTCTAAGAAGAATGATGGATCTAGATGTTTTGTGTAGCCTGAACTTTGTCGCCCGGCTGGTTCACCTGGGTTTTATGTGTCTACAGATTGCACTGGACAGGATGAACAGTTTTCCCTTGTTTTCACCATCGCCTCCTTTATGAACAATTTCCTAACGCTGCCCAGTGGTTTCCTCTTCGACCACTTTGGTACGACAGTCGCGCGGCTCTTCGGAATGTGAGTGCCACATTTTCATTACCGAATATTTAAATGTACATGGATTTACGAGATTTCCTGTGTAATTTCCTCATATAATCCCACTAGTCCTGTATTTAAGAGGAATGCAATGAGAAACAGTAAGATATTAAGGAACAACAACCAGAGGCTGTATTAGTGTGATAGTTCAGCAAGCACCTTTTTTCCTGCAGGTTGCCCTTCATATGAACTGACTAGAGGTGCAAGGGTTCTATTGAGAGGTTTGATTGGACTTATACGTATGTAGCTAAGATTCAATGCATCATCTAGTTCTGTGTAAGCAAATATCTATTCTGTGACATGGTGTGGATTAATTTCTAATACTTAGAACAACATGATATCACTTCAATGAGGATTTGTATTTTACAATCTCGCTTTTTTCAAGCTCTGAAGCGGACGGTAGACAATGTGGCCGGATGTTTTTACTCAAACAAACACATTTCTCTTTTACCGGTTCCTCATAATCTCCCTGCAAGGCTGCAACATTCTTAACATGGAAGAATTCTTGTTGTTAATTCAGTCTGTCTCTGTATGTTTGTAGCTAAAAATACTCCTTCAAAATTCAAGATATTTATTGTCATGTGTACGGTTTAACAGGTTACTCTGTACAATGAAATGACTATTTTACTATGCTCTCCTTCAACTAGATAAAAAGTAAGTAAAGTAGTAAGTAAAAGTAAAAAAAAAGATATATGTATATATATATATATATATATATATATGTGTGTGTGAAGAAGAGCTCTGAAGAGCACAAAGTATAAATATGTGCATGCGTTCGGCATACGCTGCATCATGCGTTTGATTCAATATTGAACAAGAATTGGTGACATGAAGTTACAGCAGCGTTACTCCTGGGAAGTAAAAGGGGGAGAGATGGACAAGTGAAGGGACGATACGTAAAGTAGCTGACGTCTCCATACAGCAACAAGAAATGCATCGTACAAGCCAGAGCGGGACATTCAGCAACGCAAAATGTACATGTTTTATCAGAGGAAAGGAGCCGCTTTAAAAGGGCAATGAAATGAAAAGAGGAAGAGCGATTAAGAAATAGAAAAGTTCATGACCATGAATCACGCAGCACAGAATATTCTCTTCTTTTTTTTAAAGCAGATGTTCGGACACTGTGAAAAAGAGGAAGCTCTCCGAGCTGCCTCAGTTGATCTTCATCATGAAGAAAAACACCGCCCACACACACCTTTTCAGGGATCTCTAAATCTCTAAATCCAGAATAACAAACTGCTTCTAAGGTTGCCCGTACGATTCCACTAGAGGAGGGTGTAGGGGAAATAAAAGGCCCAAGGAATTTGACTCAGGTGTCGCTGAGGTTAGGTCCTTGCTGTGAAGTCAGCCACAAGAGAAGAAGAACCCTTTTTAATTATTATAACCTTAAACTGAATGGGTGTTGACTTTTATTCATTCTAAAACAACTGGGATTTCTCTCTTCCCTCCAGATTTCTGTACACCTTGGGTACTCTGATGGTGGGCTTCTCCAATGCAGGTGATAAACATTTCCACCTCTTTTTGTTTTGGGGCTTATTCAGGAGCTATTTAAAAATGAGTGTAGGTGTTACAGCGGTGGATGCTCACTTTTCTCACGTTTCTTTCCCCTCAGCATTGTCCATCATGCTGTTTCCAGCTCTCTCCTCTCTGGCAGCAGGTGGCGTCTTGTTTCTGATGACAAACATGCAGGTACCGAAGCAGTGTTTGAGATTCAAACGATCAGTTTCACGTTTCAAGTTTATATATTGTGACGCCCCAAATATCTTATTTAGAATTTATAAAACAAAGAAAAGCAGCACAACTTCAAAGTGAACTAGTTTATTTAACCAAAATTATTTTTGATGAAGTACGATCGATTAATCTATTAATTTTTGTTATTTATTTTCATATCTCTGAATCAGTAGATTCCATTAAATTTGTCTGTCTCAATATTTAAAATGTAATGGTACATATTTCTATTCATCTGACTATCTCTGCATTCTTGTATGTGTGTTTGTCACTGTGGTATTGACTACAGTAAAGTAGAAATCCTAATATCCTTTGCAAGGAGAGACTGAGAAACGCGTCACATTTTGAAAGAGGCCGAGGTTTAATGATTTCACCAAGTGGAATTCTGTAAACTCATGAAATCACTAAACGAAAGTCACTTAACAAGTTAATTAATAAATGAATGACTGACAGCCTGCCCTTTTGTTGGCTGCGTTCCTAATTTTTGACTACTTGACAGAAGAGTAGATTTAAAAAAGAGGGAACGAAAGCCCCAGACATTTACACGTTAAAATGCAACATCTAATTAATTAAAAGGAAATTTCTGTTCCGAAGGTAGGAAACCTGTTTGGCTCCCATCGGTCCACCATCATCACGCTCTATAACGGCGCCTTCGACTCTTCGTCGGCACTCTTCCTCGTCATCAAGGTGCGAAGCATCCCTGCGCACATTCTCAATGACAAGCAGCCATCCCATCTGATGACGTAATGACCGTCTTCCCCTGCAGCTGTTACACGAGGCCGGCTTCTCTCTCCGCTCCTGCTTCGTCTTCCTGTCCGCCTGCAGCGTCCTCCACCTCTTCAGGACCTTCTTCCTGCTGCCCAGAGACAAAATTCCCTACAAGCTGCCCGAGGGCTACACCTACGGGTACCTTCAATGAATCCCTGTTTGTTTGAAACACTTGAAAGTTATTAAACTTTGAAGGATTTCTTACGGCTTTACTGGGGGGCCTCTGGGCTTTCCGGTGGCTCTGAGGTTGCAGACTCGGGCTGTGAAGACCCTGAGAACATGTGTTGGCCTGGGAATCTGCTCCAAAAAACAACATTATTTCATCAGTATAAAACATGAATAATAATAAGCAAAGGATATCAATATTAAAGCCAAAGAAACACATGGTTGTGGTTTTTCACATCCCCAAGTCACATTCCTTGAAAATATCATTGATATGCTGTTTGGTGATTGGAGGGGACAAATCAAAGTAAGATTTGACACAATGCTCTCGGACAGTGGTTGACCGGCTGTAACCTTTAACCTTCGTCAGGATAACCTGCGGCAAAACAAAGACTCTGAGCCTGGAGCACACTACAACCCTCTCACCAGGGTCAGTGGAAAAGCCCCTCAACCAGGACTTCGCTGTGAAACCAGGTGTGTTCACTTCACTGTGACATGGAGTGACACGTGGGACCATCTGACAGAATAAAATAATTTTTCTTCTTCTTCTTCTTCTTCTTCTTCTCCCACAGAGAAAAGTTTTGCTGAGTGTTTGAAGTCCAGGTTCTTCGTGTTGCAGCTGCTCTGGTTGTCGGTTATGCAGCTCAGACATTACCTCTTCATCGGCACCCTCAACCCCATGCTGCAGCGGCTGACTGCAGGGGACCCCACGCTGGGTAAACATGCCTGTGACGTTTTATGAAAACTGACCCGGTAACCTGCAGAGGATGTGACTGGAGTAATAGGATATGACTAAAAAGCTGCTGTACAGAAGGCAATAGTATATTCTGAACTGTCTCGAGTCCTTTGTCTCTAACCATCTTGTGCTGGCTTTTGCGTGTCCCTGCAGTGAGCCGGTACATCAATGCCTTTGCTATAACGCAGCTGTGCGGAGTGCTTTGTGCTCCTTGGAACGGCCTCATCATGGACAGACACAAAGGCAAAACTCGTCCTCCAGGTAACCTGCTACTAACAGCAAGGACTAGTTCTACTGTCAGTATGTCCACGGATGTCTCAAATTGAAGCAATAAGAGATAATTATTAACAGAAAAAAGCACCATTATTGACTGTGAGGCCATGCACGCCAACCTCCTGTCTCGTTAATTGTGTGTGTGTGTGTGTCTTTTAGGAGAGAGTGAACAGGAGACAGACATGCGTGCCTCTGTGCTTTCTCTCTTTCTGACGTCGCTGCAGTGCGTTGTGTTCTCACTCTGTGCCTCCATCCCATACCTGCCGCTTCAGTACCTCACCTTCGTCCTGCAGGTGCTCAACCGCTCCTTCCTCTACGGCGGCAACGCAGCATTCATCAGTGTGGCGTGAGAACAAAACACACAAACACACACACACGTCTTTGTGGACTACACTTCCGTAGTCCTATATCTGCCTGAAATGCCATTGTACGATTTTTTTTTTTATTTGGTGTGTGTGTTTGTAGTTTCCCGCAGTGCCACTTTGGGAAGCTGTACGGTCTGATCATGAGTCTGTCTGCAGTGCTTTCTGTCCTGCAGTATCCCTGCTTTGCCCTTGTGAATGGACCTCTGGATGGAAACCCTCTATATGTACGCAACACAAATATACATCGTATTGTCCTGATCTTCCCTTTATTCTTTATTATTCATCTTCATGATCTCTCTCTCTCTCATTGTCCCTGCAGGTGAACATTGCTCTGACGCTGTTCAGCCTGCTCACCTTAATCCATCCCCTCTCCGTCTTCCTGCACTGTCGACGTCTCGCCTCCCAGCGAGCCATCAGTTCCTCCTCCTAAAGTCCGTTCCACAACACTTGCACTCAAAATGTCTTTAAAAATCACTAGTGACGCTTCACGGTGTGTTGGTTTGATTTATTGTGGTTGTGTAAACATCAAATGGTGGCAGTTATATTTCAAATCACAGGGAGGTGTAACAATCTGTTAAAATTGCACGGTTGCATAACACATTACCTTTTTTGATATGATTTTTGCAATGCATTTATCACCTTTGAACAATTTTATTTTACTAATATTTTATTTTTCTTGTTTCAAGCATTACTTTCATTTTTTGTAATGATCAATACCAGCCAGCTCTCACACAATAGCTGGATGTAAAGTGCCAAAAGACAAACTCTGTGCTGAAAATGATGAACGGTCATATCAGCGGTGACCGCTTTAACTGAGACGCCACCTGTTGGCTGAATTCTGTTATTTTTTTAGTAGTAGGTTTATGTTTAGGCTTAACTGTATACTTTGTGCAAAGACTGTAGAGGTTGCAGTATTGTTTAAACGTAACCTTAACACAACTCTTCACTCGCCTGCAGCAGATTAAATGTGTTTTAAATGTGACGTGAACTATTACTATTTTATATTCTTTATGGCCCAAATATACATTATATACACACACAATTCCAGGTATGTTTTGCATTTTTTTAAAGAAGTATTTTTCGTATTTTTAAAAAGTTCTCAATATATTTCTAGTATGTATGAAATAATAAATAATTCTGAATTCGGCGCGAAGTGTCCCTTACACACTACGGGTTAAAAAAAAGAAAGTAAAACCATGTTTTAAAAATGAAATGCAATTGTAAGCTATTATTGCACTATAGTGTTCCGGTGTAGGTGCTTTTATTGTGAAGGAGGAGACTGAAAGAGGAAAAAGAAGAGGTGTTCAGCAGAGGTGTTTTGAAGTGGGAATAAAGTTGCTGCCAGCTTGTCGCAGAACCGGAGCCCCGTGTTTTTTTATTATTATTATTATTATAAAGTATACGCGCAGCATAAACCCTCGGCTATACAAATACAAGTCTCTTTGTATAAAAACGTCACTTAAATGTAATGAATTGTCCCATGCAACCTACATGTAATACCACTGCGACCCACTAGAGGATTGCGCCTCACAGTTTGAGAAACGCGCATCAAATGTAAGAAAAATTGTGTAATGTTTTGCAGAATTTCAAACACAGTTATGTATTGCACTCTTAGATTTTCATGTGGCAAAGGCATCCGTTTGCAAACACTGCTGCGCACGCACATCACCACATACTTGAAATCAAAGGAGCTAAATGGAATCCGGTCGTTATTGTGTGATTCTTCTGTAAAAAATGGCACATTCATATTGAAACCATTAATCAATTAAGCTCCACGGGTCTTTTGGAGTAAAAACTCGCCAATTCACAAAGTTGTAGTTGCAACAGACAGCCAGAAGAGGACGCCAAAGCCCCTGGCTTGATAAGGGAAATGGTAACATTATGGATATTGAAATTCTGAAGAAAGATAATCAGAGAAAAACTATTATTCATCATTGTCTATTAAATGGCTTAATGCATAAATATCACTTCTTAAAGATAAAGATCAAAAAAAAAAATTAATTTACAATTTTGTATGGCAAAAATGTATTACAAACATATAATCTCTACACATGTGACATTCTGTCCCAAAACCCTCTGAAAATGTCAGGGGAGAAGTACAATGATGTCATCCATGTGTACAGAATGAAGAACATAAAGGTTTAATGATTCGTTCGATGCAATTTGTTCAATTCAAATATGAGGACATTGTTTGGAAACAACAAGGGAGAAGATTAGATCGATAAAAAACTGACACATTCTGAAAAAAAGAGGCATTTGACCGATTAACGACTTGAACAAGAAGCGGCTGTGGAGAATACACTGTACTGTTTTCTCATTTTCCAAATTCTCTTCTAGAACCCTGCAGCGTCTTTGACCCAAATTAAATTACATTTATTGATATGAACATAGTAGTAAAGTAAATGTAAATATTACTTTCTATAACACTTTAAGACACTTTTATTTTTTCATTGTGTTTGTTTATTTCTACAAATCCAACATGCATGTTGAGACTTTGCTGTGCATTTGTTGACAGAGAAACTGAATGCATAATGTCTGTCTGTCTCTGCTGCTATACTGATTGTGTTCATAATGACATCAGAAATGTGTCAGGGCTGCAATGTTTTTGCAGAATCTGGGAAAACTCTTTTACCGTACTGATGTTAATGACTGAGTGTCAAACGGGATTCACAGTCTGCCATCTCCACTCATTAGACTCTTGGCAGTCTGGGGAGGAGTTGCCGCGTGGTTTCTCGTGGCGGAGAGGTTTCACACGAGGCCGAAGCGTCTCTCTGGCAGGGTTTAAACCTGAAATAACAGGGACACCGCAACCCCCACAACAGCCTCTCTCAAGTTCTTTGTAGGCCTGCTGCGAGCACAGAACAACTGCAACCTTTTGAAGAGTGTTGTGTGTGTGTGTGTGTGTGTGTGTGTCTGCAGGATACATATGCATGTAGACAAGTCCCCCCCGTTCATCTGCGTCATTGTTGCTCAAATCCTCAGTTTCTTGGCATTTTAATAACGCAGACTTACAAAAATAAATGTGTGACGGAAATGGGAGCGAAGGCGGTGTGGAGATACAGCAGTCTGTTAATGAGGGGACATGTTAGGTGTTTTTTTCTTTTTTTACACACTGAATCGGTCGCAGATGTCTTTATCACCCGTAGATTTGAAAGTCTTGCGAAGGTTGTGTGTTGTTATTTTTATTGGAGCAACAGGAACACTGTAGAAAGTTATCATGATAGGCCCAGAGCGCCTTCGAAGTCAGCTGTCACGTGATACAGTCTCTATGGATGGAATTGCTCTGGTATCCAACAGCACCGTCAGAAATCTTGGAGTTCTCTTCGACCAGGATATGTCCTTCAACTCTCATATAAAGAAGACTTCAAGGACTGCCTTTTTTCATCTACGGAATATATCAAAAATCAGGAACTTCCTGTCTCAAAGTGATGCAGAAAAACTAGTTCATGCATTTGTTACTTCTAGACTGGATTACTGTAATTCTTTGTTATCAGGCTGCTCTTGTAAATCGCTTAAACCTCTCCAACTGATTCAGAATGCTGCAGCACGTGTATTAACAAGAACTAAGAAAGGGGATCATATAACTCCTGTATTAACTTCTCTGCACTGGCTTCCTGTTAAATCAAGAATAGAATTTAAGGTACTTCTCCTCACCTACAAGGCACTTGCTGGTGAGGCACCGTCTTATCTTAAAGAGCTTGTTACACCGTATTGTCCTACAAGGCATCTACGCTCCATAGATGCTGGGCTACTTGTGGTTCCTAGAGTTTTAAAAAGTAGGATGGGGGCCAGAGCCTTCAGTTATCAAGCTCCTCTTTTGTGGAACCAGCTTCCACTTTCAGTCCGGGGGGCAGACTCGGTCAGTTAATTTAAGATAAAGCTTAAAACGTTCCTCTTTGATATTGCTTATAGTTAGGGCTGGCTCAGGTTAGCCTGGACCAGCCCTTAGTTAAGCTGCTCTAGGCTTAGACTGCCGGGGGACTTCTTAGGACACACCGAGCCCCTCTCTCACTCTCACTCTCTCCTCCCACAATCATCCATGCTTTATTAATGTACATCACTAATTAAGCTTCTTTCCGGGAGTTTTTTGTGCTTTCTCGCCTAGCAGGTCTCCGTGGATCATAGTTTCGTGCGGACCCCGGTTCTGACTCCTGGCTCATGGCTCTGCTGACACCTGCTGCTGCCATCATCATTACTTTAAATATGATTCATATTACTGTCATCAAAAACCAACATCTTTCTGCTCTCCCTCCCCACAGAAGCCTCTGTGGATGGTGGTTCGATCTGATGGAGGTTGTCCCTGCAGTGGTCCTGCCGTACACCTCTTCTGCTACTTGCAATTACTTGTATCATTTCAGTTAGAGAAATTGAATGTATTGTACATCTTTTACATTGTTAATTCTGTACACATGACATCCATTGCAGTCTGTCCATCCCGGGAGAGGGATCCCTCCTCTGACGTTCTCCCTAAGGTTTCTTCCCTTTTTTCCCCATTGAAGGGTTTTTTTCATATTTTGGGGAGTTTTTCCTGTGCCGATGTGAGAGTTTCGGGACAGAGGATGTTGCATGTGTACAGACTGTAAAGCCCTCTGAGGCAAATTTGTAATTTGCGATTTTGGGCTATACAAAATAAAATGAATTGAATTGAATTGAATTGTAGAAATGTCTCTTGATCAGCTTTAATGTGCTGCTTTCCATTACACTAAAAGGACAAAATGATGAGGAGACCCAAGTTACTTACTTGTCAGATTGTGACTTTACAGACAATAACTGTTCATTCTGGCTCACTGTGACACTGTCCAACCCTACTGGGACACTTGACAAGGACACAGCCATGTTATTACAGTGTCAAATGATGGTTTGTAGGAAAATGATTTGAGGCTTTGAAGTATCATACTTAGATCATCATCATACTAAATAATTGGTATATGAGCTAAGAAGTAAAAAATGAAGAGCAGCATCGCTCTAAATGACTGAAAAATAACTTAATCAATTTCTCCCCTACAAGCAGTTTTAAAAACTCTTATTTAACAACAATTTGATGCTTTAAAGAACATCTGCAGATGTTTATTTAATTGTTCTCACACAGTGCCTCTCTTCTGCTGCAACTGTATGATTCTATTAACAAAGTCTTTTCCGATCCTCGCTGTGCCAAATGACACCCACATTTTGTCTGATTCATACAATTTACACACATCAGCCTCACGTTGCACTTAAAAGCTTGGATTTGATGAATGTCAAAAAGTTTAGTATTTCTTGCTGTTTTGCCACAGAAACTTTTCATGTTCTGTATTGCGTGAAAGGGTGGATTCGTGATCCGGGCCAAGTTCTATGAGGAGGCAAAAAAGTAAACCCTAAAAGATTTTTATCTCTATGTGTGTGCTTGCGTGTGTGTGTGTGTGTGTTTGTGTGTGTGTGTGTGTTGGGGACGGAGTCAGCAACACATTTTTTTTGGGATCCCAACAGAATCCTTGAACACGCTGTGTTCACACTTGAGTAAATACCAGTGTGCCCGTGATTCACTTTGACCCAGCAGGCTGGTGAGAAGATGTAAGAAAGGGGATCTGGGGGTGGAGATGTGCATGGTTGGGTGTGTGTACATCTTGCCCATGCATTTCGCATAGAAAAAACGACAAACAAACCCACACATACAGGTACACACACGTGTCAGCCTGGAGACTTGATCAATATTGTGCAAAGGGCCCCAAGAACGTGCCCCCGCACACACAGTCCCACGGCCTGAAGATGTGGTCTAGTTGGTGAGCTGGCCGCCTCCCCCAGTCTCCTTGGGGCCAAGAGCAGCGTGATTAAACACCATGCACCCCCACACACTCACACACGTAGCCTTCTGTGTGCCACAGACCCCCGGTGAGGCTCGCGGCTGACCGGTGAGCTGTCTGCATCTACTAATCCCTACACCACAGATAAACTACGTGACTCCAGACGCCCAACTGATGCCCCACGCTGGTCACAGCTTGTGTTTGCAGATGACCCCCCCCCCCCTCCCCGTTGAGCAGGTTTTGGTGAGTGTTTGTTCGCTGGAACAGACGACGTGCATCATGGTGGACCGGGCCTTGACCTATGTGTGGCGATGAGAGTAATCAGCTGTGACTAAAAACGCGGCCCACCTGACGCTTTTTCAACATGCAGAAGACCTCCGAGTCCTGCCCCCACGCTGCACCGCACCTTCTCCGGGAAAACCAAGTTGTCTTGCACATCCTTCGTTCATGTTTCATTGGTACCCAAGTCTTCGTTCATAAATGCAGAATGGTATTTGTTGGAGATACACGTGCTTGAATGTAATGTGTAGTAGCAGATATTTGTCATAGTCTCCTCCTCACATATGGGGTCCATATGTTGTGTTGGATTGCTTTGCTGCACTGCTTTCACCATCATGTTCATCTGTTGTTCTCAATTGTAGGCGGCTCTTGGCTTCCCTCCAACACCGGCCTACACAACAATGAGGCTGATGATTTTGGGGCTTTAATGTCAAATGAGTCCGATACCAACACACCGATCCTTTAGTTGGTCACGCAGTCAACGTAGCCTTTGACCCACAGATTCTTAGTTTGGTACCACCCAAAACCTCCGGCCATCCCACTCCTCAACTGGCTTTCTCCCACACACAAACCACTCACTGTAAAGGTAAAACGTAAAATGCTTTTTCCCCTGTTCTCACATCTTTGTGTTTGCTAATATAATGCGTTTCATTGTGCCAATTAAATGGCTTATCATTATGAATAATATTGTTAAAATATTACCTTTGACAGACAAGTGATGCGTTACATTCTCACGCAGTAACAATGAGGACAGTGACAAAAAAACCCCGCCCCGTCACTGCCTTTCTTGTCTCTTCCTCCGGTGACTCCCCCCCCCCCCCCCCCCCCCGTCCTCCTCCTCCCCGGCTGACGCAGAGAGAAACCTCCGCTGCCCACGGCCGTGGGCGGCGACCCTGCCGCGGGTATAAACAGCTTCCCGGGACTCCGGGACGTCACTGCCTCAACGCGCAGCGACTCGTTCACCAGGGCTGAACCCCAGCAGAGATAGCAGCGAGCAGGCACTCACACGCCGCGCAGGCTAACTCGCTTTCGGCTTTGGTTCGAGATGGTGACCCGTTGCACCGTGACGCGCTGCGGCGCCCGCAACTTTAAAGGTGAGTTGCTGTTGTTGATTCAACTTGTGTTGCCGAGGTCCTCTCGAACATGCAACACGTTTATGGAAACTTACTATTTTAAACTTTGTAAATCAAGTTAATACTTAATACGTTAGAACGACTGGATTTGAAGACCAGGTGGTGATTTTACGCGCAGTCAAAATGCAAATATGCCTCATTTAAATGGTTAACTAAGCTGCGCACGTTGTTCAACGTCCATTTAATTTGAAATCCCGATTTTCAGTTGTGTGGGTCTTACCAATCTGGGACTCATCAAAGGATACGGCACACATGTGGAGCATTTTAGTACAACGATTTGACATTTTGCATGTATGCGTCATCGTCCTCTATAGAAAACGTCTACAGCACGTGATGAAATTAATCTCTATATTTGGCCTGTAATGTATCAAGACTTCGATATTCAATCTCTCCTGTTTTTCGCATAAAGATCAGATCAATCAAATTAATTGAATAAGATGCACAAAAGATTGCAAAGTCTCCTTTTCTGCAACAGCATCCAGCGCTGCTAATAGTCCATCCCTTTTGAAAGGTCAGGAGGTGAGCCAATGGAAAATCTTGCGCAAAGGGATGAATGGGAACCTCATTATTATTACATGCGTGTTGTTTTTAATTTGGTGCACACCTCGGCACGCCGTCATCCGAGCTGTGCAAAAAAGCTGTTGCAATATTGATAAGAACCGAAACTGATCCGGCTCCGGTTGCCAGTTTTACGCATGCCCTCTGCATTAGATACAGAGTTATGAAACACTGCCACAACACACTTTTGTAACGTGCTGAGGTGGCTATGAGTGGGTGAATGATTTCTTTGATGTAACCTGGTGAATTATACATGAACACCAAAGTTTCAGGGGGCCATCAACAAGTCACGTGTGACCCAACTGCAGTGGTAAAAAAAAACCCCACTGCCGACAGTGAAAAAAAGACTGGTGCCACTTTTTGTAATGAGAATTGATGCCCCCCTTTCTCTCTCTCTCTCTACAGGTGGACTTTCTTTGTGGCTGATACTGTGGCTGGTGGTGGTGAAGTCGGGCGGGGTATCAGCATGTCCCAAGCTGTGTGTGTGTTACCCTTCGCCCATGACGGTCAGCTGCCAGTCCCAGAACATCACCATAGTGCCGGCTGGTGTGCCGTATGACTCACAGCGGGTTTTCCTGCAGAACAACCGCATCACGGAACTGCGTGCGGACTCTTTTGGCTTTGAGACACAGGTAAAAATGGCTTAGTGTGTCCATCTGCTGAATTTCCCAGCAATTATTGAAGACATTGTTGTTGGTCTTTTTTTTCCTCATTTCTAATTACATCATTTGCTATTCATGCTGTACAGGTGCTTTGGCTTTATGGCAACAACATCACATGGATCGAGGCCGGCGCCTTCAGTAACCTCAGGGTGCTGGAGGAGCTGGATTTGGGAGATAATCCGTTACAGCGCTTGGAAGGGGGAGCCTTCAGGGGCTTGGAGAAGCTGCAGAGCTTGCACATGCATCGCTGCAAGCTGGCAGCTCTTCCCCGTGACCTCTTCCTCAAATTGTACAGCTTGCAATTCCTCTACCTGCAGGTAAACCATACACACACACACACACACACAATGCATATGTTTTTAGACATGTTGATGTTGTCATTTTTTTATTATCAGTTGCCAAGATGCAGAATAATCATCCACACACAAAGTGGACATGTTTACACAGTGCAAGGTGATGAATTGTTTTAAGCAGGTTCAGGGATTTGTGGCAAATAGAGATGATATGTACATAAATATTGCATGTTAAACACTCATAATCCAGTGGGGGCGATCTCAGGTTCAATTTGCACTTTGCCTCATTGGATTAACAAAGCAGAACATATTTCCTTCAGATTTATTGAAAGGAGCTAATGACGCAGAAAGATTGCAAAGTGAGTGGACTCCAAATCGTCAGAACAGAGTTGTTTTGAGGTTTAATGAGCAAAACAGATAAATAGTCCGTTTGCTGCTATGGAAATTGGCTTGCATGTTTTTTTTTCAAGGCATGATCTCTGTTGAGCCTCAGCTTTTGTAGCCTCCTTGAATCTAACACATGAAGCTCTGTTCCAATCAGACAATAGTTCCCTGCCAAGAACAATCTCTCCCACATTCAGTTGGCAGAGGTCCGTGTGGCCACCGGAGGGCTATCTTCAGATGGGAGATATCCCAAGTGTACATATATGTTATGGTAGAGTTTTATTTCCTCCGGTAACATTTGATTGACTTTTCCAAAGCTCTAAATCTTCTTGTATTTGCTCTTTGTTCCAGGACAATCAGCTCCACTTTCTGCAGGATGACCTTTTCTCAGATCTCGTCAATCTCAACCACCTCTTCCTGCATGGAAACCGCATCCGAGCCCTTTCTGAGAATGTGTTCAGAGGCCTGGTCAACCTGGACCGCCTCCTTCTCCACGACAACCGAGTCAGGCAGGTCAACCGCCGGGCTTTTCGCGACCTGGGTCGCCTGACCATCCTTTACCTGTACAACAACTCACTGGCTGAGCTGCCAGGCCAGGCCATGAAAGACACCCAAGGCATCCAGTTCCTCCGCCTCAATGACAACCCCTGGTCCTGCGGCTGTGAGGCTCAAACCCTCTGGGAGTGGTTCCGCAAGGCGCGCATCTCCTCCTCCGAGCTCATGTGCACCTCACCATCCCACCGTCGTGGCCAGGACCTCCGATTCCTCAGGGAGATGGACTTCGCCCTCTGCCCTCTGCCTGACCCCGGCTCCCTGGCAGGAACCACCACGAAAACCTTCAGCACCAAGACCCGCTGGTGGTTCTCCAAGCACAAGCCCGCATCTTCATCCAAGGCCTCGTACAGGAAGACCACTGAGGCATTGGGTAAGCCTCAGTACCTCCCCAAAAACCCCTCCGAAACCTTCTCCTCCAAGTACGAGCTGTCGGAGGATGAGGTGGCACTCCCCAAGCTGGACCAAGAAGAATACTGGGCCAACTACGGAAACGAAGATGCCTCCGTTCCCTGCTTTGATCTGGAGTGCCCGCCAGGTTATAACAACCGAGCCTTCCCCTCATCCTCCTCCATTCCCAGCACCCCGTCCCTCCTCCACCTCCTCTCCCTCTGCATCGTCAGATTCTCCCTCCATTTCCTTTTTGGCTGAACTCTTCTCTCCTCCACTACATTTTTTTCCCCTCTGATTTCTCCCTGGGCTCTTTCCCGACTCTTAACAAAAAACGTAATTCCTTTCAGTTACCTCCTCGAACTCGCAGGAGGAGCTACACTGATGCAGGTGACAGACAGGCGAGCCAGCAGGGAGCTGTTGAGCTGATGTAGAGCAGGGCAGAAATTCAATGTTGAAGTAGCTGCTGCTGACGAGTACAGGCTTCAAAAAGTAGGGCTCAGACCATCGCAACTGACTCCGATAGAGGCGGCGAAAAGGCCGAAACCTACCACAACACGAGGAAAGGATAGAACACTATATTCACAGAAACAGTTGGTGATGTCTCCATATGTTTTTTAATATCAGCTGTAAACGACGCAGGCGTTGGGGATCATTGATCATCAGCTATTTTCTATATCAAGAGCACACTATCCACTCACTGCTTACATTGTCTCTTACTGATCATTTTCATCGTGAAAGTGACGGTCAATGAGAAAGTGACATGTGATGAAATAAAAAGTAGAAAATACAGGCACAATTGAAAAGTAAATCAATACGAATATAGGCCTAAGATATGCTTTCAAAGGCAGAGAATGTGGAGAGGATCAATAGAACTGCAGTCGAGAGCAGCTCTCCTTTCTCCTTCAGATTCAAAACACAAAGGTGCAATCAAACCACCACCACCCACTCTTGTACATACCACGCACCATCACTGTACATATCCCATCCTAAACTACTCTGCATTTAAGACTAGCTGGATTTTGTACTCTTCATTTCAGTACCATTCAATGAAGGACAGCTTGTGGTGATAGAAGAGATACCTGGGTTGTAAATGGAAGGCAAACTGTTGAAAAGTGGAAACTCCATTTTCGCCCGCTGTGTTTTCTGGTCTCTTTGATTGGGTCTTCTCTTAAACCATTGTGTGACACAAGGCAAATCCTTTACAGCCCTTTGTGTTATATGAAGCCTCAGGTATCTCTCTTTTGGCTCCTGTTGGATTATAGGTGATATACTTTAAATGGTTAAAAAACTGTACTTTTTCAGAAATGTATGAGGACAAATCCATTTATTTTATTATTTAAATCCATCATATTCATCCAATTTTTGTATTGTATGGTATCACAGACCACTATTAGACCACATGGACGATCAAGCTGTCATACATCAAATCATCTTTTTCATATTAAAGCTCTACTTTATAAGATAACCTTTCTGACTCCACTGTGTGTTTGAGTTCATGGGCAATCTGTTCATCAGGATGCCAGTCCGACCTGACTGTGATCTGCATTTTTCATCTCGCTCATGACGTTCCTTTTCAATCCTAAATGATAGAAAGTTAAAACGTTCAAGCGACACTGTAAATGAGTTTCTACACAAAAAGGATGCTGTGACACTGGTCAATCATGTATTTTTCAAAAATCTGTTGGAAAAATGTTTTGTTTGAATTGAAATAAAGAAGAAAACAAAAGAGAATGGGGCGCTTCGTTGCTTTTTTCACAGAGCACTCACACAATATATACACAAAACAAACCTTTGCCAAGTGAAAATTGAAATATTTTAAAGTTTCACAATAAAATCCCAGTAAAATGAGAGAATCATGAGCATGAATATGTTCAGTATCATCAGAGCAGTCGTTCGTTTTGAAACTCGACAGCTGTATCGCAGACTGGACTTTCTTTTTTTGAAGAGTCATGGTGCTTCTGCCAAGCCTCTTAAAAAAAAGGAGGTGATATTTGTAAGTGTGTGTGTGCGTGTGTATGTGTGAGTGTGTGTACACAAGTACGTCAAAGTGTAATAAATCCAACGTGACATTGTGGGTGTGTTAGGTGAAGGTCACCAATCTCAACTGCTTTCCCTCCTCGCCCTAGTCACTTTTCTCACCAAACAGAAGGCAGCTATATTGGACCTTATTATGATGAGCCTGTGTGTGTGTGTGTGTGTGTGTGTGTGCGTGTGTGTGTGTGTGTGTGTGTGTGTGTGTGTGTGTGTGTGTGTGTGTGTGTGTGTGCGTGCGTGTGTGTGTGTGTGTGTGTGCGTGTGTGTGTGTGAGAGAGGGTATGATTCAGGGAAGGGGATGAATGGGGAACACGCCAGGATGAAAATGTGACGATGTGTCCTGGAATCAGCACACCCCCTCAACAGATTAGCTAATGCCATGATAATGATGCATACAGTAATGTGTTGATTAACTTAAATGTGCAAATAAATACTTACACAAACAAGTGATAAAGGTCAGAGAAATTTGGCTGGACAGCCCTTTAATCGTTCTTATCTCCAAGCGCACATATCATTCATCACTTTCACACCTCACGTTTGTTCTTCTTTTCTCTCTTTTTTTCTGTGACTAAAGTTTCCACACTTCTCCCAGTTAAAAGTCAAACCCTCATAGTGTATATTATTCTCCATAGCCAGCTTTTCAACTTTTCATTTCCTCCAATCTAACATGCACATTTGGATTACAAAGAAGACATTATTACATCACTGTTAATTAACCAATTAATGAATGAAGAGTGCCAAGGAAGGGTTTGATTTGTGGATTGTCCTGTGTGCAGAAGCATCAGCTTTAAACATGCTAGTGTTGAGCTTCATGGTTTCCTTTTGAGATGCAAGTGTTAGGGTTTGTGGTGGTGTTCGGACCCCAAAGCAGACACAGAGGAGCAGGTAGTGAACAAAGGTAAGTTCATTGACTGTGTGGGCAGGTGCCGGCTGGAGCGGCAGGGTGCAGGCTGGCTGGAGGATCCATGGAGACGGAAGCTCGACGGAATACTCTGGCGCCGGCTTGTTGAGCGGACCATGTCTTTATAGAGGGGGTGATTGTGATTGAGTGCGGGTGCGCCTGCAAGGGAAAACAGGGAAGGGGAGGAGGAGAGATGAAGACAACAACGAGCAACTACACAAATCCTCACAGCAAGCAAGGTATTGTGCACCCTTGCTCGCATCTCGCAGTTCAGTTGAAGTGACCCCGATAAACACTACAGAAACATCTGACAATCAGCAGTGGAAAAGAAATGTGCTCTTTCAATGAAGCCATATGTGGGCCCACAATTATTCACAATATTAGAACAATACAAGGAGTATATTGTCTCTTTTTTATCATTAGTTGTTAGCGGTTTGAAGGATCTGTTGAACATTTTTTGTTGTTTGTTGAGTGAGATGAGATGATTACTACCAGCGGATGGCGAATAACTATATTGCATAAAATGTCTCCAATGTCTCACCTCATGTGGGTTTGGACTTTTTATGGATATTATTTGTGAAAACAATCACAAATATTGAACATTATGACCAATGGCATGGCGAAAAAAACATCCATAAAACAGCTTCGGAGGCAGTCTTCACTTTAAGTAAAAAAAAACTATAGCTCATAATTTCACGTAAATGTGCAGGAGGCAGTAATGACCGACTTGCAGCTTAACCTGCCAGGGTAAACCACCTCGGGACATGCACATCGAAAACTTGGCCTTCCTGTGCTACTGTTTTACGGCAAAAGTGTAGGCGAGGAGGCCTGCGAGCAGCTGCCTGCGCGGCCACGGGACGTCTTTGCTGTTTATCCGGCGCAGGAACACAACCAGACCATTAGCACAGAGAATTCCTCTGAAGTCATCAGAACTCGCTGATGATCCAACGCTGCGCCCACTCATTCTCCCCCCAACTCTCGAGCCCGTTCTTCTTGCCTCTGCCTTACTTCCTCTCTTTTGTGTGTTTGCCTGCTCTTCACATGCTGTCGCTCAGTCTTTGTCTGAATCCCTATCACATTTATCTCCCTTTCTTTCTTCTTGTCTCTCTCTCTCTCTCTCTCTCTCTCTCTCTGCCTGCCTGTCAGAAAATCTCCCCCACATGGTTATTCTTGTCTTGGCCGCCGAGCTTTTTATTTGTTGGCTTGTGTGAGTTGACGTGATTGTTTGCGTGTTTGCTGACGTTTTTACTTGCATAGGAAGGAGCAAACCCCCCGCCCTGACGTCAGGAGGATGAAATGGGTTATTCACCAGCGTTTACCCTGTACCAATTTAATACAATGTAAAGTACAATGCTGCTTTCAACGTGACATCCATAATTAATGAAAATTATTTCCAGCACCAATTGCACCCAGCAGGTCACTTGTCCAGTGTGTGGAAACATGAACCTCTGCTCCTCATGACTCACCAAACGGAAGAGGTACGAAACGAGTGAATAAATCATTAAAGCACTGACTATTCTCACGCTACATGGAGACTTCACCTTCTAAGGAAAATAATGAGCTCTTCGCTTGTTTGTGTGTCTTACTGGATAAAAGCCCAAAGCAATATTTTCCAAAATGATATTAACAAGAAACCCAAAAAGAGAAGAAAATGAAGTTGCTTTTAACTCATTTGTTTTATTTCATGATACTGGTTTTCATAACCTAAAAATATTTTTATTCTTGTGAATCAATCTAAACAAATATAGAACATTTGAGCTGCATCCAGACACAATATCTAAGTATAGTGAAAAATAGAACGCTGAATTACAATTCTCAAAAAAACATTGCACATATAGTTCATCTACTCAGATTTTCCCTGTTTCAGTGTCAGGTAGGAGGCCTTATCGGGTTGCATCCACTCCAGCCTTTGCTTTCTTAAATGTTTAGCATTCTTACCGTGAACTGTTACCTGCCTGTTTTTAGACCTACAGCTAGAGTTACTTTCTTCATTATATCTTGGACTCTACCTGCTGCCAACACAACCCTCGCTCTGTTTGTAGGTGTTATGCTCCTGAGATTGTCAAAAATCCAACCTGGAGCAATGGTTTCCCCACAGCGTCACAAGACAGATCTGAGATTGCCGTGAAATTAAATATACAGAGAAGTATCTGCTTGGTTGGACTGCAAATAAATCATATTAGCATCACGTATTATCTTTGTAAAAAAGAAGCAGAAGCAGCTACGGTTAAAAAACCCTCCACACACCTGCATGTCCCAGGTTCCCTGCTCCAAGCTACTTTTAATGGATTCCCTTTTCTTCCTCGCGGAGGCATCTTCTCCACCGACGAGAGACAGAGTAGATGTTGGTCAAACACACCGTGGGAGTCTGAGCCACATATGAGTGGGTTTTTACTCACTTAATTGCATCGAACCCTGGGCTTACTCATCTCCCTGCTGTCCACGGCCTGTTTCTCCTGCAGCTTCTGAAAGCGTTTCTGCGCTCGGACGTCCTCGAAACACACGAGGTCCTCTTTCGTGTGTGCGACACGGTGAGAACGTCAGAAGGCCCACCAGAGGAAACCTTCCGGAGGTCCCTGCTTCTTCTTCCTTAAATATGATTGCCACTAACTTTAATATTAGTGCATATTGCTGGCCACTGTACCAGAGAGTGTGATTTCAGGGAAAACTTTCATCACTGATCCGACTATTAAATTAAAATGAACAAAAATCAAATGAAAAAGAGACCCTTGAAGAATCAGAAGATATAAGATTGTAGAAAGCGTCAAACCTACATGAAAAAAATGGATTTATGAATCAAATATCTGTGTAGTGTCGTGTTCCCACATTTGTGTACCCACAGAAATATATGTGGGTGCGTGCGGGAGCTCTTTGCATCCGGCCTTGAGTCAGCTGGAGGAGAGAGAGGGGATCGCGGGGTGAAGACAGGCCACATCTGTCCAACCGTCTGGGCGCTGGCGAGGCTTTACGCACACGGCTAAAAATACACACAGCAACAGACGTCGAAGACAGATTGGGACCCAAAGACATCAGAGAATTCGCTGCGTCTTTGTGTCTGCCCCGTTTCAGTGAGAGTGACATACTCAGTGAAAGATTTAATCATATGGCTGGGACAAGCATAGTGACAGCACGGCCAAGATGAAGTGTGGGTCTTGAGTTGGTTGTGAACAAAAGAACAGCTATTGTATGAGCGCCTGTGAGTCAGTCACGCCGCCTCGCTCCGGGAGGTCGCATAGCCCATGTTCGTTGGCACGGACGCAGCTTGTGACGTGCGCTCTGGCCATTCTGTTTTTGAGGGCCCAAAAATGTTCCCGACTGAAGACAAGTGTGTTCCATATTGCCGTTCCTGTGACACCACATTTGGTATTGACTGCATGTGTTGCTCTACATGTGTTTCCTCTCTTGTTGTTCGTTTCAAGTATCTTGCTGCCGTCTCACACAAGTCTGCCACCGGGAATCTTGCAAATACTTTGAGGACACGGAAGCGCAACCCTTGGGGCCTGCGTTCATCTGTCCCGCTGCTGGGGGAGGACATCACACAGATCTCCAGCTGAAACCGCCAGAAGGGGAACTTGATCTCAGAGTGTGTCTAGGTTTTAGCTGAATGGGATGACGCAAAGAAATGAGGGGTAAAGAGTCTGATGAGTTAGGAATCTAAACACGCCATCTGTGAATCAAAAGTGTTTTATTTCAAATGTAAAATTGTTACATTTTATACCATTTTCAAATATATTGAGATACAATTGCTGTGAACAAAATAAATGCCAGAAAAGTGGCTTATATGTGAAGCTGTCACGTTCCTACAAAGAGTTGTCAACAACAACGATTGATGGGCTATCTACTTACCGTAGATGCAATAACAAAAATGTTTGTTTTTTAAACCCATAAAACTGTGTGTATATGTTTCTGTATAGAAAACCTAAACCTTCCCGGTGATGGTTTCTTCCGTTCCAGCCAAACCCCTTCCGGAGTGCCGCTTTGGTAGAGTCCAGGGGCGCACGGGGTTTTGGTTACAGCAATGGCGCCAAAAGCAGGTCGGTGTGCAACGTTATTACGACATGCATAATGAAGAAATGTAACGTTAACTCTGACATCGAGCAACACAACATACATGCAGTGCATATTGTTGTTAGTTGATACACGAGTTGGACACCGCGCGCTAGCTAAGATTTTAATGAAGCGAGTAAAAACACGTCACAGAAGTGTCTTTAATTGTTTTAACGCTGCTAATCACTTATTTATTAAACAGTGTGTTGTGTTTAAAAATGTCCCAGCAGGTCAGCGTTCTAAGCATTAAACGCGAAATGAAAACAAACGTAACACCGACGTGCGTTTCAGGTCGTCGTGGAACGAAACGCAAAGCGGAGGTTGAGGAGGCAGAAGAGGAGAAACTATTCGTGGAGGAGAAGAAGGACACAGGAGACGGGGAGAATAAGGACAGAGACCCAAAGGTGGTCATTGAACACTGGTGAGAAACTCTAATCAAATAAAGCACTGCAATGCTTTAAGGCATATAGCTACAGTTGGAAGGCGTTACGTCACCAGCACGGAAGTGACGCAATGTGCTTGAAGCAATGGATATAAGGTTGAAAGAAGGTGTGAGACTTGACCAGATTTACTCCCACACTCTTTCTCATTTAATTTACTTTGGGACTATTACCCCCCAAAATAAATGCCATCGTTTGAAGCAGAATGTAGGCACATTTGAGCTCTTTATGATGGACACACACGGTAGACTTCATTTCGATGTTACTGCGTCAAGACTCCTTATAAAGCATTAACACTGCAACTTCTCTTAAGTGTTTTTATTTACTGCTTGAAGACATTTTTCCCATAACTAGTTGAATAGAAGTGTACAATTGTGGTATTTGAGGAAAGTAACTTTAAAGTTGTACTAAAGGATGGTGCTTGAATAGATCTACATAGTTGTTTTATCACATGCAGGCCCACTCCATATTCATAACTTCCACCTGCTGGTTGGTCTGTTCTTTCTGGCAGTAAGAGCTGACGGGTGTATGGGCGTAATGCCGAGGAGGTGAAATCTGCCCTCCTGGCTGTCCATCCTGAACTGATTGTGGTCCTCAACCCGGAGAAACCTCGCAGGAAATGCTTTGAGATCACCTTGCTGGATGCAGGCAAAGGTGAAACCACAAACCATATTATTTCTAGACTCTCTTTTTTTACTATTGTTGAGGTTACGAGATGCTCCTCTAAGATGGAGACTGGCGGTCTGTCGGTTCATTTTATTTTCATCGCAATAATGATGTCATTAAAGCAAAGTGCATGCTCAGAAACATACATTTTTTTTCCAACCATTAATTTAAGACGTTCCACAAAATGTTATTTAATTCATATATGAACTTTACAGTAACTGTAAACTAACTTGTCAAGTATGTGAAAAAAGTAAAGAACAAACTGTTAACAAGCGTGATTGTTTTTCACCAAATTTAAGACCTTGGTACGGCCATTGCTCTTTACTGTTTGCTTTTCAATGTCAAGAGTCCACACATCGTAAATTGTTTTGATAGCATTTTATTGAAATGCTATAGTAGAGGTGGTTATACATTAATAATATTGCTTATGTTCTAAATTCTTCATACAAGTGACACGGTTTCCTTATTTGACATCCCTATAGAAACCTCTCTGTGGACTGGAATAAAGAGGGGTCCTCCTGCCAGGCTCAAGTTTCCTCCACCTGATGTCATAGTCGCTGCTCTGCAGGAGGCTCTGAAAGATGAGTAGACGCCCAGTGAAGGTTTGTCATTTCTAAGCCGCATTTTGTGTCTTATTTTGAGTGGCCAGCCTCGAGCCAATTACTGCTCGTTTTCTATTTTCTGTTTCCATTTCTAAAACATGACTTTGCTGTTCTCCACGATCTGCTTTATACACCTTAATTCCTGAATTCTAAGTACATGTCTATACTGCTTGTTGAGTTATGTGAAGCATGACTTGTCTTGTTTGCAGCCATGAGTTCAGGAGGTGAGCGCCATGGAAGCAAAATGACGAAGAGAGACCAATGGGATCTTCCCAGTCTCTCCTCTGATGGTGTAAGCTCCAACATCTCACGTCTCCTGGATGCATGGGGACACCTAGTGGAGGGTCTCTGAGCTGATAAATTTCTAAACTGCAAAGTGCTTCTACAAAAAAAAAACAATATATGTGTCAACAGTTTATTGTGCTTTCAAATATTGTTTTTAGTAAATAAAGTGTATTTTCTTCTCAATTATTGTGTGTGTTTTTTCTATTCAAGTTATTAGATTCTGGGATAATAATCTCATTTCACACTGACATCCCAAATAATTATTTTGGTTTTCCCGTGGTGAGCAATGCTCTTTTTTTTTAACGTCGAGGCTTATGGAGGGTTAATTTTGGGCTCTGAATAAATTTGACAAAGATCTATATTTTAAACCTACATCGAACGAATTCAAATACATAATCATTTCAAACGTGTTGCTCGAGCCTCCAGCCGACGTTGCACATTATTGGTTGAGCCAGTGTGACATCATCATCACGCGACCAACCACGGTGTTGGGCCTCAAGAGTTGGGAACCTACTTTTCAAACTACGATAAGCTGGAATATAGTCAGTAAGTATTTCAGACTGAAATAACTAACCTGTAGACTTTTACCTGATAATATGGGAATAGTTTACTGACATCGGACGCGTTTATATCCTTTTTACTGAAAATACGACTGAGTTACGGCTACGGCTTGCTAACTGCTAGCTAGCGTTGGTTGTTTTAATGCATGCAAGTAACCCATAAGGTAAACTTTTTCCTCACACTTTGGCTGTGAGTTAGTAACTACTTGTACTTTTTTTAATTCACCATGCAAAGGCAATAAAAAAGACTCAATTTTGTAGTTTGTAGCCCCAGTTTGTCTTTCATACAAACAGTGACATAAACATCATTAGCGATAGCCATTAACTGAATAACGTGACTCTTTTACATCTCTCAACGTTTTTTATATTTTAGTATGTGGATATTGTTCATAAACGGTATATATTCTTATTCAGGTTAATACTTAATTAATACAGTGTTATACCATTTTAGCCTGGGCTCTTATGTAACATTGCCATTGATGATGTGTCAATACACTTCCTGGTTAAATCAACTTTTTAGAAAAGCATTTGACAAAGGTTTATCAATAGTCTTGATATCTTCAAGCGTCGATGTACATAGGAAGTTTTAATGTATTAAAGAGGATTTTTTTGTAGCAGCTTGACATTGCTCCGGACATTGTGATAACTTGTATAGTATATGATTGTCCTTATCTTTTAAATAAGTCGTTAGTGTCTTGTATGTGTAACATACATTTTCTCTCGTGTCAGTCATGGCAACAGAGGGTGTGGAAACGACCAGTGAAGAGGTTCCAGTTCCTGGGAAGGTCAGCACCAGGTTTGACCTGGAGAAGGAGACTGAACTTAGGTTTGAGGTGGAGGCAGGGGAGGCAGTAGAGCAGGTGGAGCTGGAGCTCCTTACAGGCATGGCTGAGGTGTTTGGCTCAGAGCTGAACCGCAACAAGAAGTACACATTTGGACCAGGCGCCAAGATTGCAGTTTTCACCTGGCAAGGCTGCAGCGTCAATCTTTATGGAAAGCCAGAGGTGAGCACTTTTTTTTAATGTGGTCTCTATTTGGAGTTTCAATTCCCGCTTTGAATATTTTCTTCTTGAGTTTGACCTTTGACAATTGAAAAGTTCAGATAACCACCATCTACCCCACATCACCACAGGTGGCTTATGTTTCAAAAGATACTCCTATGCTGCTTTACCTGAACACACATGCTGCCTTGGAACAGATGAGAAAACAAGCAGAGAGGGACAACGAGAGGGGGCCGAGGGTAGGTTTGAGAAAAACACTCCTGTTTTTAGAAGCCTTCATGTGCAAGGTTCCTAGATCTCAGTGAATACATTTAAATTGACCGTTAATAATCCCTCAGGTGATGGTGGTTGGACCTACAGATGTGGGAAAGTCAACAGTGTGCCGTCTGCTACTAAGCTATGCTGTAAGGGTCGGCCGGAGGCCAACATTGGTGGAACTGGATGTTGGACAGAGTGGGGTAAGATGAATTGGAGTCATAATAAACATTTTATTAGTCCACGAAATCATGATTTACCAAGGCTGTTTACCAAGTTGTTGTTTTAGTGTGTCAGAGTTGATTGTGTACATTTTTCTTCTGCTCTTTAGGTGTCTGTACCTGGTACAGTATCGGCACTGTGCATTGAGCGCCCGGCAGATGTAGAGGAGGGTTTTTCAGTACAGGCTCCTTTGGTGTACCACTTTGGCTCTACCACCCCTGGAACCAATATCAAACTTTATAATAAGGTGAGTAAGCAAATATTCTGTTAGTGTTTAATGTTGCTTAACAGTATGAAGCCAAAAGCCCACTGCCCAACTGCAGTTTTAGTCTGCATTGTCATCATTTTCTTTGTTTTTTTCTGCCCAGTTTAATCCGCTCTTTTCTCCAAATGTGTAGCTAACGTCGTGCTTAGCTGAGGTGTTTTCCCAGCGCTGTGAGGTGAACAGGAAAGCTAGCGTGGGTGGCTGCATCATCAACACCTGTGGCTGGGTGAAGGGCTCTGGATACCAGGCTCTTGTCCACTGTGCCTCTGCCTTCGAGGTGGACGTGGTGCTGGTGCTGGACCATGAGAGGCTCTACAATGAACTCAAACGAGACCTCCCTCACTTTGTGCGGGTTGTTCTCCTACCCAAGTCCGGAGGAGTGGTCGAGCGCTCCAAGGAGTGCAGGCGGGACACTCGGGATGAGAAGATCCGCGAGTATTTCTACGGCTTCCGTGGAGTGACCTTCTACCCCTTCTCCTACGAAGTGCGTTTCTCAGATGTCCGCATCTACAAAATCGGAGCGCCATCCATCCCGGACTCTTGCTTGCCGCTGGGAATGTCTCAGGATGACACGCAGCTGAAGCTTGTGCCTGTGACACCGGGGAGAGACCTCACGTATCATGTGCTAAGCGTGAGCAGTGCCGAGGACGGAGAGGAAGGTGCCAGAAAGGGTATCGTAGAGAGCCCTGTGTGTGGCTTTATAGTGGTGACTAATGTGGACACTCAGACACAGGTGATGAAAGTGCTGTCCCCAGCGCCCCGACCACTGCCCAGGCACACTCTACTTATCATGGACATCCGCTTCATGGACATGAAATGAAGTGATACACTTAAGGGAAGAGCACTTTGTTTTAAAAAAAAAAGTGGGGGTCTTGTTGAGGAGGAGTTATGTAAAGAAATTTTGTTTCCTGGTTGGGTCTTTGTGTTTTTAGCCCACACTGTACAGATGTTTGCGAAATGGGATGTTTTTATCAGTGTGGTAATCACTTTTTTCTAAATGTTTCATGAACATTGTTTTTCTTCTGCGTAATAAATTTCTGAAATGTAAAACATTTGGGGTCAGAGATGATACTTTAATGGTCTAATATGGTGCTATCCTACATATGCTTTGTAAATGTATGTTTATATTAATGTATTTGATATTTACTAGTTATGAAAACATTTTTTGTATTTTACAAAATTATAACACAATCAAGCCTTAAATAATTCCATAGCTTCAAATTTTACTAAATCTAGTTTTACTAAATAGTTCTATAAGTGCTCATTATGTTTGGAGATAAATGAAGCAAAGTTCTATAATGTGTAGGCTATATCATGACTGATATAGTACCAGTATGTCAGTAAACATTAAGTTTCACCGTGATCTGTTGATACTTTAACCACTAGCCAACTCACTGGAACTCTTCAAATATTCCACAGGCCTACATGCTATTACTTATTTAGTATATTTACTCTTACAGTAATTATTGGCAAATCAGGAGGGATTGCCTGGACACACTTTGTTTATGTTTAATTTTAGTATTTAGCATGTTGTCTACTGTTAATTGTCTGCTATTGTTCGAAAAATTGGCTTTGTTGTAGGTTGTTTCTCTGTACATGGATTGTAGCTCATGTGCATTTGGCTTGTACTAAAGCTGAATAATTGTGAAATGATCAAGTATTTACCTAGGAAAAAAGCAATTCTACCAACCAGATGTTCTTGATTCATTTCCAAGAAGGAACAGAAGTATAAGATATAATCATCTGTCATTAACTTTTCCAGTATTCCAACCCACACCCAAGACATCTGAATATCTTGTTCCTTAATTAACCTTAGTGATGTATCTTAATAAGTGGGTAAAGCGTTGCATAATGAGCCATTTTAAATGTGTCGTAGTGGGAAAATATTAATGGATAACTTTCAGACGTTTTCCAGTCCATTTAAAAATGAGCCGAAACTGTCAAATGAATCCGTTTCGCCGATAGCGAAAGAATTCCGTCCGCCGTGATTGGTTGCACTGCTTCTCCAAACCACACCTGCTCGGCCTCTGATTGGCTGTTCATCCCACCTGAGGGACGACGGGCTAGTTCCGGGATTCCGATGTCGGCCTAGCGAGCGAGCTAGTGGTTTGCTAGCGGCTAACTCAAGGAGGACCGTAACGACCCACACCCTACAATCAAGACAGCTCGCATGTTGGGTATAAGGTATGTCCTGCTCATTTTACCTGCCCTGTGTGGTGACTAATTAAAGGAACGGACGTTCGTTTATCATGTCTACCGTCAATGAAAGCTGCCCCGCGAATGTAAAGCTCCCGATACTAGCCAGCCAGGTAGTGTGCGCTAACTCTTCGCTGTTGTAAAGGACTGAGCAGTGTCGCAAAAAACTTTCGAGGCTAGGTAGGAGCTAACTGATTAATAAGTATTGGTCGTGTGAAAGTCTGGCAGATTTTAATCAATGTTAACACAACACGCCGACAAATTGCGTTGTAGGTTACCTAACTTGGGTGAATAGAGTAAATGAGGTTTATTGTTGTAACGTTAGTTGTCTCGGCTGAGTCCTAGCACCTCCCTGGCCTGTTGTTTTACGCTTGGTCGACTTAAATTTATGATTCAAAGATGAAGCGGTAGTCAATCAAATGGTTTAACATTCATTGAATACATTAGCTAGCGACTAATCGTTTGTAACTGTTGCCGGGAAATGGATAAAACGCCGTGCTTAGACAAGCCGTTTAACGATGCAGCCTGGACATGCACATTGTTGCGGTAACATAACCGGCTCGAAACGGAGATTTTAGGATTAACAAGCTGTTGTTGTTTTTGTTGTTTTGGGGCATGTGAGGTGAAGAACTAGCTATCACACCACCCCGCTTCTGGTGATAGCCGAGAAGAGGGGTGCGTCTAAAATATCAGGTTACAGTTTCACCGGATCTCTTCTCAGGGTGTTCACACCGCACCCCACTACTTTTTCATCTGGGAATGAGTTTGTGTGTTTATGTGTGTGTGTGTGTGTGTGTGTGCGTGTGTGTGTGTGTGTGTCAGTCAAAGGACGCACGGATCGCAGTCCCAGTGGTGTTTTCCACGGGTGGGAGGGGTTTTATTCGAAATTCTCAGGGCATTGATGTGACAGTTGGGTTCAACAACAGCAGGCTGTTGCGCAACAACTGATTAATGTTAACGGTGATAAACACATTTTTAGGACAGAATTGATTCGTCAGTTTATATTACTTTTGACAGTGGCTTAAACCTGCAAAAATAAAAACAAAGTATCACTGTATGTACTTCTGTTGACCACAACTATTTATTACATCACTAAAAGTGCTTTCATTTCAGTCGGAACTGTCAAATATTTGACGATTTGGCTGGAATATATTGTATGGATTATCTAAATAGCATCGCGATTTACGGCTAGATTTTCCCCACTGACAATGTAATTTTATTTCTTTACAGGGGCATCCATTAGCCAGGGGGACGAAGAGACAAAAAGCACAACAATGCATCAGACTACATAACATCACTGCTGCACATGGCTTTGTTTAAAAGATGCAAAATGGGAAAGGAGCACTATCTGCAGAGAATTTGGAGGTGGGAGAGGTCTCTACACCCAGACCCGGCCAACTGCGGTGACAGCTCGATGACACACAGGGGGGTTCTTTTTGGATTGAGTTGATTTTATCCCCATATTGAAGCAAAGACTGAAGGCAAGGATTATCCGCCAGAACCAGGGGACTCTGCTTGCCTGTTTTAGCGGTAGTCCTCGTAAAGGCGATCATTTTGTAAACTGCTTCTTCATCAACTTGCGACTAGTTTGAAAGTTAATTTGTTTTTGTTTTGCACTGCTAACGTCGTTTGACACCCTAAAACTGTCCCTTCTGCCGCCATCCCCCGTTTCTGCTACCTACCCAGTGCCTAAATAACAATCACACAAGTCCTCAGCAGCTGCTGCGCTCAGTCCTCCGCCTGTTCTCCTCTATGTGCTTCTGCTCTCGGCCTGCCGGCTATCCACACTACCTCTTTACTTTTCTGTTCTTTTATTTTTTAATATATAATATATATATATCTTCTGATAGGCATATTCAGAACTCAAGCCCAGTGGCAAGCATACATGCAATCACTGCGATTTAGGAGTGGAGAGAAGGCCAGATTCCTCCACTTTTAGTTGGGTGGAAGTTTTCACTGGTGCCAGCTGGGCAGTCCAATTTTAGATTTATTTATATTGTTGCACCAAATACAGTTACAATAAAGCCATACAAATATATTTATGAATTACTGACTCACAAATTTTTGTATTGCCGCGCTCTTGTAAACTCTTGCTTTTATAAACCTATTAAGATTATGCACAGAACTTAAATAGCATCACAACCAGCTGTGCACCGGTAAAGCTGCATAGGACTATATACAAATACTCTGATTTTAAGGCATTCTATTGGTGCCATGAGACATTGAGTGTCAGGACACGGAGAAACCCTCATGTTTCCATACAGCTGCTACTTTGCATAGTATTTTCTTTTACTCGTCTGTAGTCATGGCGCCTCTTCTCAAAGAAACCCCACAGTTGCCATTTTGACCTGAGAGCCCCGGTTCACAGTAGGTAGAGCGTAGATACCTGCCTCTCTCTCTTTCTTCCTCCCCTCTCCTCTGTTTCTGTCTCTAATGCCGGGCTTCAGCAGTGGGGGGGTCGGCGGAGGAGTAGGTGTCCCTGCTTCTGCTCCTCCCCGTCCATTCCGCCCCAGCCGATATGTCCCGGTGTCTGCGGCCACCACTTTCCTCGTCGGATCCACCAGCCTCTTCTTCTGCTTCACGTGAGTTGTTTGTTTAATCTTTATACGGCAAGTTAGTGACAAAACCTGTCCTCTTATCAGCAAAACATGTTTTAACTCAGTTCCTCCAAATCATACCTATGAGCATCTATAGTACATCTATATCTATAGTCTTCTGTTTCTGGCCTTGTGTGTGACTTCAATGGAGCAGTTTAGGGACAAGTTGCACAAAGGCATGTCATTAGTTGCGGATGCAGGGAGGAGTGTATCTTTCTAATTATTCCCATTGTAGGGATTCAAGCTATATCTACATGCTGCCGTGGAACAGACCAAGAATATGTGTTGCACACTCTTATATTTTGGGAATAATATGGGTCTTTGTATTCCACCCCCTTTCATGCTGTACAGGTGTCCATGGTTGTTTGAGTATTTCTCCTGTCTCATTCCCATCTACATTGCCGTGATCTTCCTCTTCACCCTCGCCAACTTCTGTATGGCTACTTTCATGGACCCCGGAGTCTTCCCCAGAGGTAAGCACACATAGAAGGGTGTTTGCCCAAGAAAGTTGGTTGTATGCACTAACTTTCACAGGACACGACGGATAAACTGAGACTGAAAGAAATCATTTGTGTGTGTGTGTGTCGTCTTCAGCGGAGGAGGATGAAGACAAAGAAGACGATTTCCGCGCTCCACTCTACAAAACGGTGGAGATCAAAGGGATCCAAGTGCGCATGAAGTGGTGTGGGACCTGCCGCTTCTACCGCCCGCCGCGCTGCTCGCACTGCTCTGTCTGTGACAACTGTGTGGAGGTACAAGCGCACACTCAGCGTCATGGGCTCAAATTGCGAGATCCAATTAGAAATATGTCTCTGTTTTATACAAAATTAGTTGAAAGGGGACATTGGAGGTGGAAGCAGGGTAATGGTTTGTGATTGACATGACTCCTTGAATATCTTTTTGACCTTGCAGTATATTTGTCACATATTGATTAAATACCAGTGATACTTTTGCAACACAAATGTATTTGTGGTGCATCCTTCAGTTTTAATAGCAGGTCCTAATTTCATTGTGAACTTTTAAGATCTGGGACTTGACTGCTCAACCTAGATATGTCTTATTCTTAGTTTTTACAATGTGAGCATAGGATGTGGAAATGGTTTGATTTTTCCAATGCCATTTCTTCCATGGCATCCTGTTTTCCCCCCTCTGTCATATTTGTTAATTGTTGTCCTTTGTGCTATTTCAGGATTTTGACCACCACTGTCCTTGGGTGAATAACTGCATTGGTCGGAGGAATTATCGCCATTTCTTCCTCTTCTTGCTGTCGCTTACCACCCACATCATGAATGTATTTGGCTTTGGTTTGGTTTATGTGCTGCACCACCGCCAGCAGCTGGACACGCCACACACCGTGGTTACGTATCCTTCACTTGGCCCACTGCAGCCATCAAGTAGCAGAACCAAATGTGAAACGTTCTTTTCACATGGGTTCCACATAGTGTTCTTGGTTATTTGTGTAGTTTTGGTTATTTGTGTAGTTTTTCTTCGCTGGGTTTGTTGGCACCTCCTTGACCCCCCCTCCTCTCAGTATGGTTGTAATGTGTGTGGCTGGCCTGTTTTTCGTCCCAGTGGCTGGCCTTACTGGGTTCCACATAGTGTTGGTGGCGCGCGGTAGGACCACAAATGAACAGGTAAGGTGTGAAAGCTGTCTGTCTGAACTAATCCAGACAGTTGAGACTTTTTCTTTTCACTAATGATGGTGGACGTGTGAGCTGGAACATGTGCATCTCCTCCTTTCATTGTAGGTGACAGGGAAGTTTCGGGGAGGTGTTAACCCTTTCACCAACGGCTGCACGAGGAATATTTCTCATGTGCTATGCAGCTCCCAGGCCCCCAGGTCAGCCCCCAGCCTTCATCCCTCATCTGTTGCTCCCCTTATTTAGCATTCTCTCTCTCTAACTCTGTGTGTGGCTCCCTCGTGCGTCACTTTAATGAAGATTGACGACGTGTGTGACTGTCCGCCTCACAGATACGTAGGCCGGTGCCGGAGCCCTCAGACAATGGATGTGCAGCCACCATTTCTTAGACCGCCCCTCACTGAGGCGCAGCTAGAAGCCAAGGTCCTGGACAACGGCATCCAGAATGACCGACACAGCACCAGGGTGAGGCATTCTAAATCCATAGATATTGTGAATATGTGTAGGATTAAAAGCTCTGCACTTGAAGAAAACAGAAGAATACCACACACTTCCCACCACACAAGCGCACTTCATCAACTGGTTTTGTTCGGCAAAACTTTATCCGCCAAAATTCAAGAAGATAAAACTGCAAAAAAAACAACTGACTGTTTTCATATTTAAACGCTGAACTAGAGTGCTGTGGGCATGCAGCTGAGGTGTTGGAGCTGCTGGTACCAAGCACAGGTACCATAGATACCAGTGCTTGTTATAACTCTATAAACCTCTTATTACTATGAACAAAACAACTTATCTGGAACCTCCCAGTTTCATCTCACTCTCCATGTTTAAAAATTCAGGTTATGTTTTATTTATGCAATAAAAATGTTCCATTCCTTTGAAATACTTTTTACGTTTTGAATCGTAGAACACAGGATTAGAACGAAGCTATTCTAAAAAAAATCTATGTAATAACTGAATCTTACAAAACAGAAAAAATGTGCAGGAAACTTGTATTTATATTAGCAAATGTCTTAGTTAAAAACAACTTTAAAACTGTTTTTGCACTGCTTATGCACTGCTAATGCAAAGTATATAGTATGACCTGATCTGGATAATGAAGTACATGTGTTGGAGGGTGTTTGGACTAAAAATAGTTACATCAGTGGGTTTGAACTTTTCTCAGATGCCAAAACCTTGAATGTTTCGTAAAAGAGGGCATTACACCTCAATAGTTATTCCATTACAACACAAACAAGGTTTAGGATGGAAACAAACAGAGCACTGCAAACACTGAGTTAAACCTCTACTGGACAACTAATCATTGATCAATGAGTGCTTTTTTAATTCAAGGCTTTTGTGAGTGTGACCAAGACCTGATACTGTACGTCTCTGATATTGACAATACTGTGTGTCCTCTCCAGTCCAAGAGTAGTCTAGATCAGATAGAGAGCCAGTCGGCAGATGCAGAGCCTCCACCTCCTCCAAAGCCAGAGCTTCGGTACCCGGGCCTGCCCCGCGCTGACACGGAGGGTGAGGATAAGGCACACACACACACACACACACACACACACACGTTAACCTTTTAACATCTACATCAAGCGTAGTTTTGGTACTCTGAGCGGTTGAATTTTTTGGCATCACAAACCACACCTCAAAATTGTCTTTTTGGTTTGTTGTTACTCAGAGAGCAGCTTGTTGACCGAAGGTCCGACCACGCCGTCGATGTATAAGTACCGACCACCGTTCAGCAGCCCAGGAAGGAACCACACTGCCCTCACGCACCCCAGCAAGGTACGGTACATGTCAATATACAATGTATCCGGTATTGTTACATAGTGTATGTTAAACACAGGAGCAGCGTAGAGGGAAGTTAACCACACATCTTTGCCTGACAACACACAGGCGCCTGCAATAGTCATGTTAATCTAAATATGTTCATTCAGTTAAACACAACCTTGTAGACTGACACGGCAAGCTTATTTGAGCATTTCTAAATCATACAAGCAATATTTGATTTCTGTAACTGATGATCTGGTGGCTGGTACGGCCTCTTGCTTCTAATTTCTTTTGTGGTTAATACCATGCCCCTCTTTTTTTTTTTTTTTACTTGATCATTCAGTGGCCATCGGTCGATCAGTAAGTCTCAGCTAGTGTCATCTGTTTGTGTCCCTTGGGTTGTCTCTGTGTGTTTGAGTGGATCTTTCCTTTCCCTTGAGACTGCATTGACTGGAATGTGTAGTTCATGTATGCATTTGTAAAACCATTTATGTGTTGGTAAACCCAGTCTTTGACATGCAGTGTCAGTGCTTGTTCAAGCCAGTCAATGTTTCCAGTCCAGTAGTGTGATGACGGAGTAGAGCACCGGTCAAGCATCCAATTTCTCCCCACCACTTTTTTTTCTGTATTTGATATGTAGTAAAACTGTTATTTTTCGTGTAATGTTATCCATTCCTATGGTAACACTGTGATTATCATCTTTCTCCCTACACCCCCCCCCCCACCTTCATCATACTCCCCCTCTCAGATGATCCGTGGGGACAGCCTGGACTCTCCATCTCCCTCCATCCTCCAGTCGAGTCGGCAGCCCAGCTACCGCTCGGAGCCGAGCAGCCTGGACGGGACCACAGTGGTGGGGGGAGGTGTAGGGGCGCGCAGAGGGGGAGGCGACAGAGGCGAGGGCCCCGGAGGCCCGGGCGGCACTGCCGGGGCGATACCCGGGGGCATGTCGGGCTACTCCCTGGCCGGGCGCTCCTACACCTCCTATCCATCATCTCTGGTTCTGTCCACTGCCGGCTCCCGCTCGTCCAGCCTGCGCTCGGCGCTGGCGGCCAACAACCCGCTGTCCACCCTCCAATCGGAGGAGACCACGGACACCAGCTACAAGAGCCTGGCCAATCAGACGCCTCGGAACGGCAGCCTGTCCTACGACAGCCTTCTCACGCCGTCCGAGAGCCCCGAGTTTGAGTCGGCCGCCCACGAGCTGTCGCCGCAGAGGCCCCGGGTTCCGCACCCCTCGGCGGACGTGGCGAGCCAGCGCGAGGTGGTGTCGCCCGGCAGCCCGCTGCAGGGCTACACGTCGCCCTTCCTCTCGGCTCAGATCGCCCAGCAGAGGGAGGGGCAGCTGCTCCAGGGCTCCGCCACTTTCTCCTCCCCCCACAGGGCCTACCTGCGTGCCGTCAGCCCGCCCCTTCCCTCCGCCTCTGGGGCCTCTGAGATCCAGCACCTGCTGCAGGCTAACCACAACTCTTCCTCCTCCTCCCGAGGCCCTCGTAACCTGTCCTCCTCCTCCCCTGGGGGTCGCTCACTAGAGCCCCCTGTGTCCCCGCCGCCTCGCGGCCTCTCCCTCGGCAAGTCGCAGTGTCATGTTGGGGAGGCGGGACCTCAGCACAGGCCCCCGAGGGCTTCAGGAGGAGGCCTTGTGCTGGGAGGGGGAGGAGCCGGAGGAGGGCATCAGGCTCCACAGTGAGTAGTGACACATCGCCAGATCCGCCTGCTATTCCTCCTCCTTCCATTTCCTCTTAATTCTCTTCTTCTTCCTCCCTGGCTTGTGTCAGCCCTCCTCTTCCTCCCTGATCTGTGTGAGTTTTCCTTTTCCTCCTCCACGGTTTACAGTCAGTTTGCACTTTTTTACTGTTACTAAGCGTGTATGGAAGTGTGTGTTTAGCTCTGTGAAAGCATGCCTGACCAAGGTGCTGTTACTTCTGTCCTCTAGCCTTTTTTGTCTGTGTCTTTTTTTCTTTTTCGCAAAGTGTAGTTACCAAAATGCCTTACAAGTTTGACGGTAGTGCTTATTTGAAGTAGAACCACTCACCTCCACACCCATTTATCCTCTGTCCTCACTCCTAATCTGCCTCCCCTTGCCTCACCCCCCCCCCCCCCCCCTCCCTGATAACTGTCCAATCAGATACCCCTCTCGTCCAGTCTTGGCCAATCACACACCAACCAAACCAGGGGGCGGAGTGAAGAAGGTGACGGGCGTTGGAGGGACCACTTACGAGATATCGGTTTGAGAGACAGACAACCTTCACAAAGAGGGGGCAGAAAGCCCCAGGACTACTTTCTCTTACCTGAGCTGGACATTATTCACGACTGCAAGGCTCCTAAAAATGACTTTTTTCCAATGCAAAGGACTAAAGGAGCAGGCCAATCTGGTACTCACTTTGTTCAAATCTGCCGGAGGCATTACAAATATAACATAGAGTAAAAGGGGACACTTTTGAGCCATAGATGGACGCAGAGCGGCTGTATCATCATGGCTGGGTACAGAGATCTCTAAAGAATTCTCAAGGCGAATCAATGACTTTATTTGGTACATTAGCACACAGTGTCGCCCACCGTGTCCGACTCTTAAGGAAAAGATGGCCTTTATTCATTGGAGGTCGAATTCTAAAGTGGGAGGATTTAAGACTCTACAGACCAATAGAAACGTCTGCTCCGATGTCTGAATGGACCACACAAACGGTTTATCTATAAGAGTCCAACCTTTAAACACGGTATCCTTTTTAGTTTTCTAAATCTTTTTTTTATTTTTATTGTTTTATATAAATGTAGAAAATCTTACGGATCATTATTGGGTCAACTTGTCAGGTATTGAAAATGACTCTGGATGAGGGTGACGGATGTGCGTAATGATTCATGAAAGCGATCTCAAATCAGTGGCCTGTTCTTATTTTAATGGCTGCATCAGCCGCTCACGAGCTCTTGCTGGAATTTTCATCGTCCAAAGAGAAAGCTGATCGTTTGGTACACAGCCGAGGTGGTAAATATTTTAAGAAATTAATTTTCTGAAAGCCACAAAGAAATTCTGAATCACGTTTGCAGCCCAAGTATCTTTGTGGAATGTACGCTTGTAATCTTTATGCTAGAGACATTATGCAAAATCTGTTTAGTAGCTTTAAGATCATTGTATGTATCTTGTGTGTATTTTTGTATTTTTCATTCTGTAATATTTTGTCAATCGAGATGTGAGTAGAACCTGAAACATTTAACAGGTGACCAGCCAAAAAGGGGCAGTGAGGGAAGGGCTTATTTATTTTAAAAGACAACCTTGTATTTTTGGGCACAATTTCAAACCAGTCTACCATGTTGTCCCTTTTTTGAAAAAAGAAAGTATGAATATTTTTTATGACAAAGAATTTATAAATGAAATTGTAAATGATCTATGCCACTAAATAGAATTTCAAGGAGGGACTGGTTTGCATTTGGAGACTTTATTATTATTTTTTTTTATCTGCCTTTGGACCCTTCATAGTGAAGCATGCACATTTATAGCTTTTTTTTCCCTATTCTTTTTGTATTTTTTACACTTGAGTAAAAGAACATGTAAGGCAGATTAGCTTTGATTTTTTATTGGCTTTTAAAACTTTTAAACAGCCACGTAGAGAGCAGAAGGCAGGTGTGTTTGGGAGTTTCAGGATCGGGCATAATAGTTAAGGTTTATTTATTTTATTTTCTCTTTTCAAAGGCCTCCAGTGGTGTTAGCACTAAAATGTCAGAGCAGGCTGTAGCTTTGTCTTTGGAGGCGAAATCCCTCGCTTGAAGGACACATGTACCATCGGTCAACCCAACGGAGCGCGTCTGCGACCCTCCCAGCTTTGTCTTTGGTGTGCATGTGGTTTTTGTTTGTCGTGCTGAATGCTTCACTGGTGTGCAAACATTAGAATATTGGCAAGATCCCACCTGGGTGACGTGTGCGTGTGTGGTTACAAGAATAGAAGCATCATTAATGACACAAGCCTAAAAAGAACCTGCAATACCATTTTTTTTTCCTCCCCTTGTCAAGAATGGTGACCACTGAACAATTTGAAACTGAGTATATGTGAGATGAAAAATATTGCTATTGAGGGCGGTGATGAATGGAACGAGTGTCACAAATATCTGTAATGAGTACATTAAAGACATTTCCCCAAATGGCCTTATAAAGAATTTTTTTAAATGATGTTTTCTCAGAATAAAAAAGTCAAACTGTGTACATCTCTACTACCAGATTTCAGACATCAAGGAGACTTGAAATCGGAAGTATCTTTTACCAAACTAGTCTGCTAAATTTGTTGTTGATTCTGCTGTTTTAAAGTGAAACTTGACTGCTAGTTGCTGTTTTTAGTGCCAGGTCTCACTGTAGATTCTGCTATTTTAGATTTAACCGCTAGTGTGTCCTATACTTCTTTATCAAAGTAGCACGTGGTGTATGTTCACCTTTTAGGGTGTCAAAGTGCTCGTTGTTTTGCATTTGGATTTCCTAACGACGAGGAAGCCGTAGCCAACTTCCACTAACGGAGTATTTAACAGGAAATTTGGTGACACATTAGGTGATTTTATATATAGATATAGATCTATAGATATCTATAATATTGATATCTATAGATAGATATATTTACATTATATAGATATCGATATTTATATCTAAGATATTTAGATATCTATAGAAAGATATAGATGTCTATAGATATAAATAGATAGATAGATGTCTATAGATATAAATAGATAGATGGCTAGATAAATAGATATAGAGAGAAAATATATAGATAAATATAGATATAGGTAGAAAGATATACAGTATATAGAGAGAGATATAGGTAGATAGAGATGAAGATGTAGATAAATATAGATAGAAAGATATAATGACATAACTAGATATAGGTAGAAAGATATATATATATAGATAAATAGAAATAGATATCTATATAGAAATAAATGATAGATAAATAGAGATCAGGGGGGAAAGTAGTTTTTAGGTTGAAAGAGACGATAATAAGATTTTCATAATAATGAATTAACTGGTCGGCGAAATTTTGGCTACGCAACGATGTGATTTTAAGGCATTTAATTATTATAATTCATAATTATAGAACTACACTCTGTTGTTAACAATTTGCTTTAAGGACATAATGCGGGCCATTTCAAACATTAGTTGAAAACACGTAACTCACATGTTCACATCTGTAACGCATGGAGCATGTTAGCGTTTAACATGAACTGGACCAAAAGTAAACACCACAGAATATTTTCTGTTTGTTTGGTGTTGCTAATGCGTTAGATTGTTGCTATACCCATATACTATCATTGCCTTTCCCATTTCATATTGAAAATGCACGTTTTTAAAGCAACGCGGCCTAAACACAGGTTGTATGGGCTGAATTCATCAAGTTGTGGTCTGTAAACAAGCCAAAACATTGTAAGTTACTGCATGCTTAAAGCAACATTGTAAAGTATGATACTGTGAAAAATACCAGGAATGTTACTCCAGAAATGTCATAAGTTGCAGATTGTTATCTTGTTTTTAATGTCATAAGTAAACAATCTATCAATGAGGGTTCTGACACACTTGCTGCTGTTATCATTATTATTAGTCACGTTACTATTACTGTCATTATAAACCCAAATTAAAAATTTAGCCTTTGTTCTTTCCCTCCTCACGGGTTCCTGTGGATGGAGTTTGTCCCTGCAGTTGTCCTGCCTTACACCAGGCGTACTACTCTCAATATGTGAATCATTTGTGTTGTAGGATTTGAACGTACTGTACATCTTTAAGTTGTTCTTTTTGTACACACCTAGTCCTCCGCTGTTCTCCCTCAGGTTTTGTCCAGTTGAAGTGAGTTTTATCTGTGCCGATGTGATGGTTTTGGGACAGGATGCTGCATGTTTACAGACTGTAAAGCTCCCTGAGGCTTATTTTTTATTTTGGGTTGGACAAAATAAAGTAATTTGAATTGAATAAACAAGTTGACCAGAGAAATTCGCAATTGAGGCGACTCCCTTAACACAAATAATCATCGAGTGATGATGAGGGAGAAGAACCTGATTTCAGGTATACCATCCGGATTCAAGTGACTCAGAGCCAGATCTTGTTACACAATCTGATAATAAAATTGCAATGATTCCAAAAAAATGGGCTACAAACACAGCAGTCTAAACTAACTTGTCCATCTTGTTGCTGCACTTTCATAGTTTATTTTCCCAAAATATATTTTATTTTTGTATTCTGTTTTTGTATAGTAAAAGTGTTATTTGTACAGTGTTATATTGATAATAAATTCAAATTAATCAAATGTGTTGTCCTTGTTAAGGACTGTTGACATCTGTGACTAAGTATTTACCTTGTAAGTTTCCAGCAAGCAATTTATCTGTTGAAGAGACGTTTAAAAGATGTCTATGTTTAGACCCGTTTTCAATGTAATTCTTAATAAAAATACAAATGTGGACGTTGTTTCTTTTTAAATCTATGAAATAATGCTGTAGCACAAAGTACAGGACGACATTTTACCGTATTACTAAACAGACGTATTTTCAACGTCTATAAATACCAAAAAAATGCTCACTGGGTCAAACCCTACATCCCCACCCGCACACTCCGCTCTGCATCTGCTTGTTTCTCCCTCTGAGAGAAAAGCACTCGGCAAGTTTGCAACTTTGCTGTCCTGGCTCCCAAATGGTGGAACGAGCTCTCCGACAACATCAGGACTGCAGAGAACCTTCACATCTTCCGCCGCAAACTAAAGACACATCTCTTTAGACTAAAACTTGACACTAACAAATTGTAGCACTTAAATTGTACATATAATGGCACTTATCTATAAGATGTTTTGAAACGGCTTATTTGATGAAAATTGCACTTGTTTTTTGTTCAGAGTTTGTATCTCTATGGTTGAAATGCACTTATTGTAAGTTGCTTTGAATAAAAGCGTCAGCTAAATGACATGTCATTTAATGTCATGTTAACTGTTGAACATAATGCCTCACAAATTATAACTGGACACTTTTTTATTTCAACTTCATGTTTTGGTTTAAAACAAACAAACAGCAGATACCAGTAAACAGGCGAGTTGCAAAATACAAAGAGCAAATGCATTAACACAGTGATGAGATGTTGCTGAAAGTAGTCAAACAAGCATTACAAAAAAGGCATTTGTCATAACTTAATAAAATGTACCAAAAGCATTGCTCATGTTGTGCGGCGCTGCATTCGGACCACACTGCATCAGACCCAGTCACAGCAGGCAAGTGTGCTCCAGCTTTCTGGTTATTTATTTGCCGCAGTGAGGACTTGGAGGGTGAACACATGACACCTTCATAGTGGTTGAAACTTTTTTTTCCGTCCCACCGTATTCTGGACTTGAGCAGTCATGCCGGTCCTGCAGCCCCTCTGCGAAAGCCCCTCCTCACTGGTCCTTCTTGCTCTCTGCGGGCGGCTGGACGTCGATGGTTTCAGGGTGCAGCTTGTTGCTGACGTCCTGCTCCTCTTCTTCTTTCAAATCACGGTTTTTGTTCAACTTCTTGGATTTTTGGAAGAGCTCGTTGAGATTAAACTCTCGGATGATGTTCTCCTATGAAAGAAATAAATTCATGTCAGGATACGTCTTTGTGGATGTGACTCACTAGGTAGACGAAACCTACCTCACTGAAGGTCCAAGACACAGCTCTGCCTTTTTTGTCCACCATCGGACGTCGTATCAGTTCCCGCCCTTCTTTGAAAAGCACCAGTGTGGGCAGCTGCTTGGCAAGCGGAGAAGTACTAACCTTGTACCTGTCAAAGGAATAGTTCATTGGGACAGGTAACATCCAGCGCTCAGAGAATCTGACCAGTTTTTGAAAGCATAAATAAGTTAAAAAGTTAGAAATCTGACCTCTCTGAAACCTCTGCGTAGCGCCCGATGTCCACTTTCCCAAACTTGAGTCCAGCACAGTTGTACCTACAGTACACAGGAGAAGATGCATCAGACATACGAATGCCTAAAACATCAAATCAATGTACTTCGCAAGCGGATTATCATTATGTGAGATGTAAAGTTCAATTTAACAACCCGATATTGAATTTTACAGTTTGCAACATGGAAGGGAGTTATTGATTCTTCATTGAATAAATAATGTAGCGCAAGGCTCTTGTCTGCATTAAATTAAATACAATTATTTTAATGATGCATATCAAAGACCTTGATTACACAATGAATACAGAACATAAAGACAAATAAAATGACATTGTACCCCATCAGATTCCATATGGGTTTGTTTTTATCAATACATTTCCTATTTTTAAATAGATCTCATGGTTGCTTATTGAGCAAAGGTTTGACGGGTGATTCGTAGGTTTATAGTTAATATTTGTCTGGACCACAGCTCAGTCAATCACAGCTATTTATGTTTATATAAATGAATCAAACCGTTCCGTCGGCAGTATCTTAAATTACACAAGCGCTTTTAACGGTCTCTTACTTGATCGAAAGGTCGGCAAAGACGGGGGCAAAAGACTGGCAGTCGGAGGCCCAGTTGGCGTAGAATTCAACGATCCAGGTTATACGACTGTCCTTCTGCAGCTCCTCCTATAGACACATTAAATGAGATTACAACCAATTACACAGGTGTAGAGCTCTGTCACACACACCTACAGGACTGATGCCTCTCCAAAAAAAAAACGTTCAATGAATATATTGTTAAGACAATTGGCTTCCATGTTGGAGGTAGAAACAAATACAAACAGCGCAATGAGAAGCTCAAGTTTTTTTCAGGGTAACACTCACATCTATGGTCTTGTCACTGAAGTACTTGATGTACTCGGGGCCCATGTAGATGGGAGGCTTGCAGGTCATGACGAATGCTGGAGACGAGGTACAGGTAAACAGACTGATCAGAGTCTACCAGTGCATGAAGGGACATTAGGGGAAAAGGTGCTTAATACGAAAAATAAAATAAAATCTACGTACAAAAAGGAACAAAAGTAGCAGGTGACCACACTGCAGAGCCCACGTGATCTTTTGGAAATCACTCAGAATGCATGTTGTAAGCAGCGTTCCTTTGTATTCATTTGAATCAATATCCTCTAAAGTTTTTTAAATATGAATATCTACCAATAATCTAACAGAAACTGGAGGGAACTGATCCAAGTCTATGTCCACTTTTGATCAAATTTGGAATGTTTCTGTGCAGTGTTTTAATGTGAAACAAAGACTACCTCATTTAATAACTGAACAGATTAAAATATTAAATCTACTCTGCTGCCTGCTTATGGGAAACATGACTATCATGAGTCCTGTTGGAGAACAGCCTCCTGTAAATATCCCCTCCTTTGACTCAAAGGGCACCGAGAGTGGGACAGCATTTGTGAAAGTGGTCACACGGGCCACTGACCGACACACAGCGCGAGGTAAAGGATGCCCAGCCGGATGTCCAGCCTGAAGAAGAGGATGACGTTGGCCACTTTACTGAACAGGAACACGTTGCCTATGTGCTGCTCCAGTGTGACTGGGAGAGAGAGAGAGAGAGAGAGAGAGAGAACATTAGATTGAGAGAGGGCAGACATTGAATGCAGCTGGAGAGTGCCCTTCACCATGTTGGTACAAGGTCACAAGGAGGCACGGCTACTCTACAGTTGTTTACACAACAAAGCAACGTTTTTGGCTAAGCACTTCCTTGAAGTGGCTGCAGGGCTTCTTGAGACTTGACACAGTTACATATTAAGCCACAAATACCCATTTGGTTGAACATTAACATGACATACACATTATAGGACCGTGTCGCACCTCGCTGTTCTCCGTGATTAGGAGTCCCATGTGAGTGTGTGTGTGTGGGTCTACGTTAGGTTACCGATGAGGTTTAGTCAGGATATTACACTTCTTTTGCCAAAAGGAGATTATTATAAAAGAAAGTGATGTTTTCCTGAATCTAATTAAAATAAAGTAGACTGTACGAGATTGGCGACTTTTTCCTATGTTCTATGTTTATCGTTGTGGTCCCCTGCTCTGTGACTGTTTACTGTAAACCAACCCTGGTCTACACACATACATGAGTGTGTGTGTGTGTGTGTGGGGGGGGGGGGGGGGGGCGGGGGGTACTTACTCGCTCTCCTGTTCTTCATCATTACTATTGCACAAAGAAACATGAGAATCTCCGTCTCTCTCTATAAAAAAAGGAAGTAGGAAAGAATAAAGACACAACACATGAAACCACTGTGCAATAGGTGAAGTGGCCCGTGGGGGCTGCCGGAGCTCCACCATGTTATCCCCGCCATGCTCACCCAGTCGAAGTCGCAGGAGTTGCCGTCCTCTCGCTGGGTGGCCAGGTGCTCGCACACACCGGGAGCCTTGCGGACCGCCAGGAAGGCGACGGTCATGAGCAGCGAGGAGATGTAGTACGGCTTCAGAAGCCATTTGTAAATCTGAGGCAAGTGGTACAAAAAGGTACAGAGTCCTGTGATAAGAACCATGTTGGCGAGGACGTCGTTTCACCTCAAGGGGCTTGAGGAGGAATGACAGCTGGAAGGCACCGACTTGACGCGCCGCGCCACCGGCTCGAACTGCGCATGTGCGAAGGAAAAGGCGACTTCGTAGTTTGTGGGTGAAGGGGCTCGCCGTAGATTTGGCGGGTGTTGAAAAGCATAAACAGAGGAGGAAGAATGGAGGAGTGCGAAGCAGCAACAACGAAGGAGACTTTGGATCAAGATAGTAGTAAAATGTCAGTGGTAAACCGAATCAATGAAGCCACGGGAGAAGCTTCCTCACAGATCTCCGAATCCGTTTGTA